>NW_008580187.1:182237-191662 GCF_000520115.1 Aphanomyces invadans | reverse complement strand
CGTGTATTCAATACTTCCGACAAGCGAAGATGTCGCTACTCGACGAGTTCCCCCGTTTGCAATCTCTCGTGGATGCAAAGCTACTCCGAGCCAACCCAAAGTCACTCTTTCCAGCCTCTCGAAAGTGTATCCGGATCTTAATCATGATTGGTCGGAGTGTAAATTATCCGTACAGGTTGGTTGCGTGTCTATAGCACATTATCTATGTATGACCTTTTCACGGTCGGACCTTTTATGCTATGGACAATCAATACATATAATCGCATTCGTCGACAAAACACTCGAAAAAGTCGAGCGTTGGAACACGTAAATCCCGAAGAGGCCACTCTAAATTGCTTGTATAATTGGTGTTTCTGAAATGCCATTCCCGGGTCAGATGGTCTGAATAGGTCGTTCGATCAACTCGAATCGTATTGCTGTTGAAGCATTTCAAGGCACATTCCAATCCTGCGCCAGGATCATTTACAAACCTGCTGCCAGTTTGACGACCCGAACGCGCCGACGGTATTGGTCTCTTTCTCTTTGTTTTGGTTGGAAGCACATTCTTACATCCAATTAGCTAGAGTCGCTTGGTCACCGCTTGTCCAAGCTCATTAACCGAAATGGTGCACAACCACTGACTCCACCAGACGAGTCGACATCACCCCACTGATAAATTGCACTACGAATCCCTTACTTAAGACGTTGCGTGGGCAATCGTATTGCTGATGCTTTGAGTCACCATGTATTCGCAGGGCGTCATTTCGTCTATTCGTGTCCCATCTGATCCACACCATCTACTTCCAAAGTTGAAGTGACACCCGTAAGTAAATACACACTAGAACGCTATGCCGCGACTTATAATGTGCAATGATATTCCAATTGGCAGCTTCGGCGTCACTACGATAATCTGACCAAGAAGTTTCAGCAGGTTCGACCGCTCGAAAGCGCGTTACCAATCCACTGGAGGAACGCCCTCTTGCCGGAACACGAAGTCGGAGACATTAATGTCGTGCTCGTGAGGTTTAGACGAGTTGACAGGTAATCGTCACAAAACGTGCAGATATGCAAGCAGTGGTACGCTGTTTTTCTCCACGAGGTGGTATAGTTGGCAGTCCTCTTTCACGTTAACCTTCTTGTCCCACCGTTAACGTACGGACAAGTGGCGTGCACAACTGTCGGATACAAGTTGGACGTGGTTGCAACGACGGTTCAACGCTTAGCTGGTCCGAAAGCAGCCAACGACGCCAACGGACAGCAACAGACGAACCTGAGAATCGACGAAAAGGTCCTGTCAGGACTGTTCGTTAATCAAAGTTTATAGCTCGTGCACTGTCGGCGGGTGAGCCTTTTTCCTTGTCTAAAGATTATACGTAATTGACGGGCGTTTGTGTCCTGTGCAGGTCTGGGAGTCACCAGCTCGTTACAGTAATGTGGAATGCCGCAAGCAAGGACTTGACAAGGTCGATGGTTCGGGCCACCGCTGGTGTAAAAATGGTAAAAGAAATTAGTTCAGGTATCTGTCTTGCTATCTCAGGGATGCTATACCCAATTTGTGTGCCTGGTAAGTACTCTAATTGTTTCTGAAATGTTCCACTGGCGCGCCGCTTTGTGGATGTATCGCGGAATGACACTTTAATCATCTGCTTCGACATTGCAGAATTTGGTTGCGTTGGCGTCACGTTGAGAAGTATGTATTTGTGATCCCTTTAGTAATTATTGCCGATCATATCGTGTTATTGCGCAATGTTGATAATATGCATAGCACAAAGACGACATATGCAGCCACCAATACAATCATCTGAATTGCATCCATTCAGTCATGCACTCTTGTTCATTCGGTCATTCAATTTCTTCCAGAAATGTGTCCGTTTGACGTCGATAAATTATTCGAGATGAAAGCATAGAATCAAACAAATCGACACATTTTTACTTGGACAACGGGAGGACCGTCTCAATCATCTCCAAAAAGTGCACACATGCCGTCCGAACGTTGAGCCATGATGTATTTTGGAACCTCTGTTTGGATCAGACACACTATCAGTTGATGTTTGAACAAATATGTTCATTGAAAGCGATGAAATGTCCGGCATGGTCTTCCCACAATGCGTTCAACCCCGTTACACAGTTTACACATGGGTTCTCCTCCATATTCGTTTGGCACTTGGAGAAATCTTTACGTCTCTGTGAACGAAGCATAGAAGAAAAATGATCGAACGAACCTCAAGGTCGGCCTGGAAGTCCATGACTGTGGATTCAGTGAGGTAGTCATACATAAGTCAACTCCTCGAAATTTCCAGGTGTGAAAAGAACTGGCATTTGCGATTAATGTTTTGATAAAAATATATAGACGAATGTTTGGGCATCACTGGGTTTCGATTAAAAATGTCACAAAGTCCGCATTCGGACCCCATGTTTGTACTTCACCACTCACGCAGTACAACTACTTCGACATGGTTAGCTAAGCTTTTGCTGGACTAAAATATGAAACCACGCCAAATTAAGTGAAGGTGTACTCGTATTGTCAGGTGCTTGCAAAATGAGGGAATAGGTCATTTCAATTGGCACAGGGCTCATTCAATCCCCGGAAATGACAAGGATAAAACTGCATTTTTCTATATTGTGTTGGTCAATCAGTGAAGGTACAGTGAACGGGGAAATTTAAGCCACACCGAAGTTTTTGAATACACATTCCTCGTACAGCCAATCATGGTGCAGAAAAATTTTAAGCCGATTTTATTGGCCAAAATTCCATACCCCGCCAACTCAATTTTTGAATGCCCGCGAAAATCGTCATTGCGTGTCAACCTGGATGCCATGTGCGACCCCGGCGACACCAAAGCTGACCGTCGTCATACATACTCCATATCCCTCAAACTCCGTGGACTTGAGATGCTAAAGACAATGCCATACCGTAAGGTAGCAGCAGAGCTCCTTGTGCCGTACAGCTGCGTACGCAATTGGCATCGTAAAGAGAAAGAAATTCTGTCGTTCAAAGGAAACAAGAGGACAACAAATCTGCCAGGTGCAGGGAGGCCGACCATCATACCCGATCCTGACTCCCTCCTGGCATTTATGAGAGCTCGGCGACACCAAGAAAGAGCGCTCACGTGTACGCATATGATCAACTACCTGAAAAAGCACCACCAAGCTTGGGTCGTGGCTTACATCGCTCGCCAAAAACCGGGTTGTGGGTATGACAACCTACTGTCCCTAATCCAAGACTTCTGTCAGCGAAACGGCTTCACCCACCAGCTCGCATGCAAGTCGAAAAGGATTTTGTCCGACCTTGAGAGTACACGCGAGGAATTTGCCGTCCATTTTCACACTAAGTATGGGGTCTACTCTGACGACTCGGTCTATAATGTCGATGAGACTGGAATCCAGTTCGACATGCCCCCAAGGTACATCTGGTCAATGAAGGGCAGTGGAGCAAAGCTCGCGAGAGGAGAAAAACATTCTTACCGAATGACCGCCGTACTCACCATCCGACGAGACGGATTGAAGCTTCCAATCTTGTTCGTCATCAAAGGCAGACCAGGCGCTATCATC
The DNA here is from genome assembly GCF_000520115.1 of Aphanomyces invadans. Classification (NCBI taxonomy): domain Eukaryota; phylum Oomycota; class Saprolegniomycetes; order Saprolegniales; family Verrucalvaceae; genus Aphanomyces; species Aphanomyces invadans. The sequence goes on along the minus strand of NW_008580187.1, from coordinate 188,131 downwards.
GAAGCTAAGGAGTTTGAATCGTACCCAAAGGGCCACATCTACCTGATGCAGAACAAGGCGTGGATGGACAGTGGTGTCTGGGAGCAGTATCTGTGGCGAGTCCTGGCGGAGCGCGTTGAACGGCCATCAGTTTTGGTCTTGGACAACCTCGAGTCGCATGTAAGCAAGACCTCTATGGAAACGGCTGAGCATCTCGGCTACACTGTGTGCTCCGTACCTGCGAACGCCACGTCCCATTGCCAGCCGCTTGATGTTTCCATTATGGCGCCGTTCAAGCGCCACCTCAGGGACTTGTGGATTGCTGAGGATGTGATTGATGACAATGGCAACGATGAAGACTGGTACTCACCAACGGCTCGTGTGAAGCGGATGACGATGATCAAGCGAGCGATAAAGGCTTGGGACTTAATCACACCCGAGCAGGTGCGTGGTAGCTTTCTCAAAGCAATTCCTTTGCCGTAATATTGCGTATTTTTGCTTCCATTTGGTCTACAGAAAATATTTTAGGTGTAATCGATAGCGCTTGACGAGAAGAAGCGATTCGTTTTGATTTCAAACCGATATCGATAATATTGACTGAGAAATCGACGAAAAACGATTTGTATACTCTATACTTGTCGTCATATCCCTGGGTTTTCAAATTTATTATATTTTTTGCCCAGAACACTTTGCTGAGTTTCATTGGTCACATTATCCGTCGAACTTCGTAGTATCTCCTCCAATCATACTCCTCAAAAACAAACTACTTCGATTCTGAGTGTGGCTTAAATTTCCCCGTTCACTGTATCGCTAGGTACCATCGTCCATGTTATTTTACACTAAAAGTCATAGGTACACGTTGTGCTTACTATCTTAAAATAATCCAAGTACAACGCTTGCGAGGTTTTCTTGAGCTCACTGTAGATCAGTAGACCTCTAAACCAACCAAAAGCAATTGTATCCTCGTTTACTTCATAGTGAATATCAGGTACTAGTCCGTTTCTCCTTAAGTGGAAGAGCCAATTCGATATCATCGAGCAAAAGATGACGGAACTAGTCATATACTTTATATTTCGATAATTGTTGCGTAGTACTTGGTTGAAAAGTATGAGGTTCGGTTCAAACTACAACGAATTATCTGTCAGAATTTGAATGCCTCTCGTCTCCGATGGCCACAAAATGCATTCCGTTCATATCATCTTCATCGACGATTTACCCATATATATTATGGGTAAATCGTCGACGAAGATGAAACTTCTAACATTTTATAATAATCATCACAAAAATTGAATGTCACAGTCTCAAATAATAGCAAGTAATACACAGCCGCATAACCTTTCCAAAAATATAATTTAACATCAAGCACCCATGTTTAAATTTCATGAACGACTTGGCCATCACGCGACTCCATGATGGAGAGATCGAGCTCGACGCAGGTATCTTCCGATCATACATCTTGCATGGCATAACATAGTGCGATTACACCTTCCGGACGTGACATTTCAGCTTGGACAACAGCAAGTTGAACTAGGCAGCTTGAGATTCAATACGGTCAGCCACCACGACATCGTATCCCTCTCACATTGTATAAGTTGTGCACCTATTAACTATTGTACGATGCATGAAGAACTCACAGATCGCGCCCCACGATTCATGTGGGCTTTTCCACTTAATAGTAAACAGAATACTACTGTACAACAGTGTTGATATCAAACGAAACAGAGACAAAACACCAGGATATTGAAGTTGTTTAAGATATTATTGCATGAAATTCACAGTAGACACAGACCAGGACTGTGATTCAGGAATGTGCATACTCGCTACGAGATAATTGTAAATGACACCGCTACACAGCATTTTGAAAGTCAGCGACTTCGTCGCATACACCACCTTGTTTTAAGCTGTAGTTGCAATCATCCATCTCACTGAAGTGTAGTTTTGTCAATACAGTTGACGTTTGTGAAATCTTCAGCAAACATTATCCAGATTGGTGTGCGACCAAAGCTGGTGTACACTCATCATTGCATTACGAGAATTGCTTTTACTTAATTTGGCGTCGAAACATTATATATCACACTTCGATTGAACTCAACCTGACAACTGAACTATACCACTCACTTAGAATTGGAGTTAAATGACTCCAACTAAGTACGCTTTGAGCATAATGTGTCAAATTCCCCGATTGGTTGAGATTCGCACCGACTGAGTATTACACCACTCTTTCAAACGGGAATCTCCATGATGCCGAATTCGACGCAGGTATCTTTCGACCGAACATGTACCTCTTGTGTTTACACACGAGTCGGCCAACTCAGACTCGATTGTCGCCGACCAAGCTGCCCTCTGACACCACTTACCCGTTGAAGCACATCGCACGTGCACCAAAGCCGGCCTTGGACTGCCGCCGCAAATCACCGATATGGACCGACCATGCATGGACCGACCATGCATGGACTGACCCCGGGCCAAGAAGCACCGCGTCACTGTCCCAAAACGCAGCACAAGAACCTAAAAGACACCTGAGTGTTGGCACTCGGACACTAAGGGACCACTACCTGTTGCATCGGTTGGTGATTGCCGCTATTGCACGGTGTACGTCGACGACTGCACCGGCAACCAGATTGTTCGTTTCGTGCACTTGACTGACACCGCTCAACAAACCGCCAACCTACAAGAATCATCGCCTTCTCCGAACGCCAAACGGGCAACAAGGTCTAGTTATTCCGCCCAGACGAAGGCACCGAACACACATCCCACCAACATGAAGACCTACTCAACTCCAAGTGATTCAAACATGAGACATCCTCGATAGGGCAGCAATGGCAGAACGGCATGGCGGAACGCACACTGATGGAGTTAGCCATGGCCATGTACACCCACGCCAACGTGGCCCAACGCTAGAGGGCCTAAGTTGTTATCACCGCGGCCTTCACCTGCAACCGCGTGCACCACGACGCGAACTCTTAAGCGGTCACTCACCGTCGTTAGCGAGCATGCAGATCTTCGGTTACAAGTGCTTCAAGCTGGTGAAGCAACCCGAACGCCGCAACAAGGTCGAATACAAGGCCACGCTATGCGTGATGATTGGGTATGTGGACTTCATGTAGGTACTCAAGTTGTAGGACGTTGAGAACCAGAAGACTAACCGTGGAGTCCATGTTACCTTCATGGAGAACGAGTTCTTCAATGACTCGCCGCTCCCGGACACAATTGACGACGACGACGATTTATGAACTACACCACCACGCTGGTACCCACATCGCAGACCACGCTGCTCCAACGCGCCTTAGGTTCCACTCCCACAATCTTCGAGTCCGCCGCCATCATGCCTACCCCCGCAGCACCACCACGCACAAACACCCCGACTGCACCGTCGAGAACAAACACTGCATCAGCACCGACACGGCTCTCCGCACCACAGGCCAGCACGCCGCCACAACGCACCGAAAGCACAACCACACCACCCCGACCGGATACACTACCGCCAAAATCGACTCCTGTATCGCGCTACAGAACTCGTTTCCGTGAGTTAATCGCACACCAGCAGTTCCTACCACCAATAAAGAAGTACCGTTCGAAATTCAAGTTCCCACGTCAATCTCTAGCATACGTAGCCGACACAAACATTCCTTTGCACTCGACTTCACGGAACACGTCACGCCAACGCTCAGCGCGTCCACTTCCGCGGCCGATCGCCGGAGGCAATCCGAACTCCCCCGTCTTCAACAGCACTCCCACCTCAAGTACGCGCCACTCACCTACGACGACGGCCCCTCGGCACCTTGACGCAGAACTAGATAGCTACCACGAGCCTGAAGAACTTAGCACAAGACGACTAACGTTTTCAACGGCGTGAAGTATGCGTGCGCAGCTGTACCGCTCCATCCTGTCCCAAACATTCACAAGTAATCAATGACATCGCCGGAATGGTATCATTGGAAAGCTGCCGAGAAGCCAAAGTCGCCCAACTCACCACATTGAAGTGCTGGACCGTCGCACCACCGCCCGCTGGCCGCAAGATCATCAAATGACACTGGTCATACGCTTGCAAGACCGACGCCGAAGGCAACTTTGTCCGTAGGAAGGTGCGCCGGGTCTTGAAGGGGCTCTCACAAGCCGCCGGCATCGACTACGAAAAAAGCAATAATGGAAACAATAATTGTGATTTTTACCTAATATGCTTACCATCATTTGGCATGTTGCAATACTACTGCGAAATCTTGTCACACACGATATCCACAAATTAGATGCGAGAGGTGATCAAGATCATTTTGCACAAGTGGTCTGTAGGTGGTGCGGCTCTGGCAGTACTGCCTCTGCGGGTGGTGCAGCTCTTGGTGGTGCTGCGTGTGCGCATAGTAGTGGCTCCGTCGCGGTCTTGTGAGTGTTCGGGGTGGTTCGTGTGTGAACACTACGAGTGTGTAGTGATGATGTTTCGTGATCTCGAACTATTCGCAAGATAGTTTCGCTTGAATAGAAAGCTCAAGTGACTAATATTGGTTTCTTCTAGATTTCGAAACTCGCGCGAAACAAATAGTTTCGTGACTCGATCAAATATCCGGTATAATGCTTCGCCACCCACAACTATTTCAAAATAGTTATATTTTTATAGAAGCTTTTTACCTATATTTATATATTCTACTCCACGTTTTTTTAGAAAAACTGCTTTTATCACTACCAAAAGATATAGTTTGATCTTGAAGATCACATTCATAAGCTTGATCACAAAGCAATGAAAAAAATTGAATATAAAAATATACGAAAATATACGAAAAATGTAAGACCTCAAAAAAATATTATAGAATTCAGCAAATTTTAAGTTCGTAGAACCAACTATTAGTTTCATAGCGTTAATATGAGCTGAAGAACCAACACGACTTACTGATAAACCAACACTCTATAGCTAGTGTTTGACCTCAAATTGTTTCTTTGTTTAACAGAATATCTAACATATTATTTACATTATATATCGCAATAAAATATGTAACGTGGTAAGTTGGAGAACAGCAAGATCAAGTATTTAAGCATAATTATGCTTATTTATGCCGTTTTCAAGAGGATATGCATTTCCATAACACTGTACTTGACAAGTATGATGCAACACCCTGCGTTTGACTCGATGGCGCGACTGCATCCAAGTAGATAGAGAAGGGGCTCGGGTCAAACCCCGGCAGAGTCACACTTCTTCCCCAAAGTAAAGTATCAGCATGTATGTGAATTGGTTGATAACCGAAAATGGATGAAAAACAAAGTATACTCATCACGATTTAGAATGACAATTCTATACCTGGTCATTGGGAGCTGCTTTGGCGAAACTTCCTCCTCATTCACCTGCAGATATGGGGATACACCCCTATTGGAACTGCAGTATCGTTGTTAGGCGTGGAATGCCAAGTTCGTCGGTAACCTTGAAGTCACTCATAGGATTCATGAGTTCGATGGCCTTAAGGCTGGTTAGAATGTTGTATGAACTCTTGTGTCAAGGCGTTGGTGTTGATGCGTAGTGTAGCTACACAATATTGGATTCAAATTTGAAGTGTGGCGCGGGCAGGAAAATATTTACCTTTGGCCAATCATACGACTCTAATTGGTTCGTTGATTTTCATTGATCAACATACAGTAACACCTACGCGAATCTTGAGTGGCGAACCATTCTGTCGTCATCTGGATTTGCCCTTAACTAATCTGCCAAACTCGATTTCTGTGTCCAAGCATTAGAAGTGAGAGTTACAGTCGTGGATCAAGTCTCCCGACGAGTGCTGGCATACAGTGTCCATCGACTGGATCACAGGGCTCCCTGTTTCCAATGGCAAAGATGCAATCATGACTTGTGTCGACAAGACATCGAAACGGTCCAAGTACTGCGCCACGACGTCGAACGTTGATGCACACCAAGCTGCAGAGGAGTTCTTTGA
>NW_008580187.1:179065-180780 GCF_000520115.1 Aphanomyces invadans | reverse complement strand
TAAATGAGTATGCAAAGAACTTAGCTGAGCGACGCAAGGAGTTGCTAAAGATGGCCCTGGAAAACCTCGAAAAGGCTCAAGCCCGCAAAAAACAATTCTACGATCGTAAGCGAGCCGAAGTGAAATAAAACGTCGGCGACAGCGTCATGCTACTGATTTCCCCCCGACTTTGGAACAGTGCAAAAAACAAACTTTCTAGAGGACATAAGTTTATACAGTTATAAATATTCACACAATGTGCGCGAGGTCCAACCGATCACTCAAAACTGAAAGTTGACTGCCCATGATACCAGTTTGGTTCCAGCATTTCAAGATAGTTGCAGGCGTGACGGAGGCGCCAAGCATCTCTCGCCCAAGCCATGGCCTCCACAAGAGGTACCTCATAGAGCCCTGTCTGTCGACCCTCCATCACCAGATTGATCTGATCCAGCGCGTTTTGCAACTGGCGTTGCTTCAGCTTGGCCTTGAACGACGCGATGATGCCAGCATCTTGAGGCTGCAGGTGCGTCGTCGTGTTCGGTGGTAGCATCTTGATCTCAACATGAGTTAGCACCGTGTCTTCATCGAGCGTGTGCGGCGGGGCATTATCGACAAGAAGCAGGACTTTTCGGTCCTCTGAGGCCATTCGGCCGTTCAGGGACCTCACGAATTCGTTGAAGATCCTTCCGTTCATCCACGCTTTGTTGCTTGCATGGTAATCGAATCCAAGCTCTGCGCCTGTACGTCTCCCAATACACCGTGGCTAAACTGCCGTTCCGATGAATAGGGGGTCCACGACGTCTGAACCGTCTGCATTCGTCGTCAGCGCCAACGTGATCCTCTTCGATGACCGCTTTGTGCCGGGGACGCGATTCCGGGTGATCGATCGGTGCGACGACAGACAGTAAAAGAAGGACGTCTCGTCCATGTTGTACACGTTGCTGACATCGTATGCACACGTAGATGCCTGGATATCGCGGCGGCCTTCTTCGACGGCAACGATGGATGTGGACGCAGCTTGTCCATGCTGGACCTTGCTGGTAAGTCCGTGTTTTCGTTGAAACTTATACGGCCATCCTTTTGAAAACCGTAGACGTTGGGTTGTTGGGATGCCAAGTTGATCGCAAAGTACTTTGGCCTGCTTCCTTATGAGCTCCCCCGTGAGGCAAACCCCAAGTTCCTCGCAGCGGAGGACCCATTCGACGAGCTTAGTTTCCAGGGCTGGCAGTGTAACCTTGCGGTCAATTGAGCGATGTTTTGCGTCGGCGCGCAGACATTGTGTTTGATGGCTTGAAATTGCTCGCCCCACAGTTTCGATGGTGCAGAATGAAGCTTAAACGCATCTTTTGACCATGCCGCGAGGTCAGAATACGTCGTGCTAGGCTTATCCAAATGCTTCATGAACAAGGCGCGCTTGTCAGCCAACGTCATTCGCAGCTTCATCTTTGAAAATCAGCGTGTCACGTGTCGTGTCAGCCGATGCCTTATTGGTCATTTGAATTTTCAAACTAACCTTGACACTTAATAATATTCGTTTCTACAAATCATTGATGTTGACCCGTTCCAGAGTCGGGGGGAAATCAGTAGCTACACGCGATATTCCGTTAAAGCATGCACAGCTACTCGACAAACGAGAAAAGTCAAAGTTCGTACCACGGTTCATGGGTCCCTTCCAAGTGACGGAAGTAATCAGCTCAAATGCGATGCGGTTGGCTCTACCTGCGTCAATGCGGCGT
>NW_008580187.1:143379-169725 GCF_000520115.1 Aphanomyces invadans | reverse complement strand
GCGTGTAGCATGAGCGAGTGGGTGGAAAGGCGAAACTGTAGCCGCGGGTACATCACCCGTTCGAGAACATAACAGAGCAAGCAACCGCCAAAAGCGAGGCCAATGAGGCAACCGAAGCGAGTTACGCTGCCGATTTCGAGCACACCACTGCGACACACGAGTTGGAAGTCCACAATGTCGATCGAGCACTCTCGATTGATCGTGATGCTGTGCTCGGGAGGCGATACCATGCTCCAAACGAATGTGGTCAGCCACACCAGGTTCGAACTCTTGTACGAGTACGAGTACGTAAACTGCTTGGTCAGGGGTGAAAACACATCGTTGATGATGTAGACGAGCCACGTCATTTCGCCGCAAGACATGAACGTGGTGACCCAGAATCGAGGCGGAGACACCATGTGCGTGACCACCGAATTTGAGGACAGAACCATGTCGAGTTTCGAGGTCGAAAGCAAGCAAATGGCGGTGATTCCTCGCAGGAAGACGAGCGGACGCCCGATCCAGACCATCCCCGCGACACGGTTGAATTCAATCATGTTCCAGAACTCAATGTACCCGCGCATGATGACAATATAGCACACGACGATGCATGCGACAAGCAACAGCACGATTGTGACGTACTGAATAGCCGTTCGAATGTAGTACGCCACATTCAGCGGTACTTCCAGCGTGTTTGTTGGTGTAGTTTGGAACGCCAGGGAGCCTGATATTGTCGTGATCGAGCCGATTTCGCCCTCCAGTTGTATGACTTCCCGCTTGCCATCGACCCAGTCCAACAGGTACAGCCATCCCCACAGCTCGTAGTTGGCTTCGACGGAGTCCAAGATGTTGACTCTGGACAAGGCCATAGTGTTGTTGGAGTTGAGTAGCGTTTGGATCACCGCCACCTGCAACTTGTCACGAACATCTCGCTTTGCGGCTTCGATAAGGTCCAGCATCCCATCCGACACAACCGACACCTGGTATAGCTGCAGCATGGGGTACAATCCCCGCAACGCCAACAAGCACGACGGTTTGTTTCGGTTCTCGCGCTGGCAGGTAGCCACGATATTTGCATCGGTGTAGCCTTTGTCAACCCATCGAGCCGCAACCATGGCTTTGGCGATGTTTTCAACGACTGGAGCTATTACATTCAAGATCGGGAGGCCACACACCCCAGCGACCGTGAAAAATTCGCCCACGTCGTACGCGGTTTGAGTAGGTGGCTCGCAAAAAATGTTGCCACCAGCCGTGCGAAAGCCATCCCATGCTTGGGGCTGCAGCGTCAATCGTGTCGTCCGGGGCACCTTGGTCAGGTTTGTCGCAGTGACGATATTCTCGATTAGCAGCAGTCTGGTGACCGTGAGCGTTAATTGTTGATGCAATACTTTGAGAGATGCCGGACATGGAATTCGCTTGACATCGATGCTGCCAAATGGACCAAGGGCACTTCGAGCTTGATTCAATCCAGGAGAAATTGGCGACGGCAAGTACCCCGCTTGCGCGATCGCTGACTCCAGCCCTGTTGTGGTATTCTGGAAAGCAAAGACCGGGCTTTGACGGATCAAAGAAAGGCCGCCCAGGAGCGACGTGTTGGTCGCGACCGCCTTCAAGTCGTTCGCAAACCCCCAGTACATTTTGAGCGTAACTTGATTTCCCGGTTGGAACGTCCCATTCGAGTTTTTGAGAGTGAGGGGGTACGAAATTCCAAACGCATTTCGAATGGAAAACGCTTCGACGATGCCGATCGTTTTGAAACTTTGCCACTGCGTTTGAAATGTCGTCAAGCCCTGGGCTGTCCAGTACTCGGCCTCCGCCGCCACTGATTTCATGTTGCCTTGGACACCAGCGAGCCAATCCTTTCCCGACACCGACGTTTCCAGATAAGAAAACACGGCGGTTTGTAAGGCACTGCCCCAACATTTGTTCAAGTTGATCCAGTCGGCATTGCGAAAAATTGCTTCCAGGTACACCGCCGCGTTTGCTTTGTTGTTGGCCAGGCAGCGGCGTTGTTTGTTGGCGGTGTTGGCCATCTCCCACCGCCGCTCGAAATCCACATAGCAGTACGGAGTGAAGATCCACGGCAGCTGACAGCCGTCCATATTTCGCAGCCCTTGAATCACCGACGGAAACGTACTCGCTTCGTCTTGAATACCGTTTCCGTACAAATAGGAGCTCTCCACCACACCAGATGTGCCATTGTATCGCACAAAGGTTTGGCCATCCTGCGGTTGGTCAAATTGTATGGCGGCGCCAGACTCGCGTTGCGTTTGGAGTCTGGCATTGAACCAGTTGCACACGAACGGCTGCGTTCCAGAGGTGTTGAAGCCTTCCCACCAGAAATCGTTGGACATTGTGGACTGCGTCAAGCCCAAAAACGTATAACTTGCCACGACTGTTGCCACGAGGTAGCCCAGCGCTGCCAACGCACTCAAGCGTAACCACTTGACTGGATTGGCGTGTGTTTTTGGCTCGTCCTGGCGATCGACGGCACACTTGGGTTTGAAATCAGCATGAGCAAACTCGAATTCATGTGGATTCGAGGCTGTGTTTTCCATGGGAATGACTCCCCACAGCTTCAGATCGAACAAGGTCTGGAGCAGCGGGAACATGCCAGACATGACACACGACACCTTGTCCAGACGCACGGTCGTGCTTGCGTGGCCACTGATCAAGTAGGCTTCGGTGGCGGCCGGAATGAGCAAGTGGTGCACCTTTCGACTGCTTTGCAAGCGCGACGACGTGAACGAGTACAAGACAGACAAGAGCAACGACGCCACCAAACACGAGCCATGGACAATGCACAGAGCGAGCAAGCGGTCGGGGCTGCCAATCGAGACACTGCCGCCAGTGCAAGCGGCGCGGGTCGCGGACGGCAAGGTGCAATTTTGCTGGATCATGGCGACGGGCGCACAGGGATTAGTGAATTCCCAAATTGCAATGATAAGCCAGGAAGCAATGCTGCTTAGTGGAGAGTACATCGTCGCATATCGACCAGTGAAGGGAAGCAAAACGTCCGTGATGGCGTACGAGACCCAGTTGGTCTCGCCGGCCAAAAGCAGGACGTCGAGCCAGGGCCGTGGCTCCAGGCGAAGTTGGGCAAACCCCCCAGGGGAAACAAAGTTGACATTGGCTGTGCTGAGAATGACCATGGCTGTCATGCCTCGAATGAGTAGAGATGGGCGGCCGATCCAGACGGACCCGACCACTCGGTTGAACACAAAGAGATTCGTGCCAGGAACGTCAAACTTGATCCACGTCCCCAACATGAGCATGAACGCAGCCACTGCCACCAACGCTGTGGTAATGTACACGATGATGTACCAAACGTAGTAGCAGGCGTTTTGCGGCAATTCGAGAGGGTTCGCCGGTAATCTGATGTACGCTTGAAAAGGCGACAAAGTCGAGTAGCTGCCAAAGTCGCCTTCGAACGTATACACTTCCCGTCGACCTTGAACCCAGTCATGCACGGCAACCCAGCCAAACACTGACCATGGATCATTCGGAGTTGTGGGGACCATGGGCTGCACCAAGAGCACGTCGGATCCGTTCTTGGTCGCGAATTGAATGAAGGTCAAGTTTAGTTTGGCCATGGCATCACCCAGTGCTGGAGGAACACTCGGGTGAGCTTGCTGTTGCTGGAGGCGGTGGTGGATCGAGGTGGCTGACTGCAACGTCAAAGTGCACAGCGCGCTTGTCGTAGGGCACAGGCTACAGGTAGCATACACATCGAACGATGGCACGACAGTCAGAGCAAACAGCGTCGAGAGCTTGGACAGTGTCACGGTGTTGGGGATTTGGCTCCCGCACGTATCTTCAAACGAAAACGACTGGACTGGAGCGGTTTGCGCAGTGCCAAAGATGCAAAATGGATTCCCGCCAAAGAAGAGCATGTTGTTGGGCGACGTTGTCCACGAGAATGGAATCGGGTCAACGGCAGGTTCTCGCTGGCTGTCGTACATCGCGGCCACGTCAGTGTTTTGAAGCATTGGGATCGCGTAGTTGTGGAAGTCGAGAGCACACCCGACAAGAGCCGACGGCGGATGAACGTATCGCATGTCAATCGATCCAAACGGACCGATCGAACTGCGGACTAAATTGATGGTTGGCGTGCGCCGAGGACCAACCATGATATACACATCCCAATCGAATGGCATGCGATCGATGCTGTTGGGCAGACCTCGTATGACGCTGCAGTAAAAGTACGCGCACGCGTACATGTTGTTGTATACGCCAAAGTTTGCTTTCGCCGTCGTCCACCCACTCGCCCCTCGGTTAAACTTTGGAATGTTCGTCACTTTGATGCTGTACGACAGGCCCATCGCGTTAGTGATGGCAATGGTTTCGTCCAACCCGATCTGGTTCGCATTGTACGGCTGCATTTTCCACATCGTGAACCCAGCCTGCTTCCACGCGGCGACTTCGTCGGCGACCGGCAACCATGTCCATGACTCGAGCACGGCCAACCAGGCGATTCCCGCCGCCGATGCCCGCAGAGGGCCAAATATCGTGGCATTCATGTCGCGGAACGAGTTGGATTGCATGACCTCGGAGTACAACGATTGGCGAAACAGTGTATCCATGTACATGACCGCATTCGTCGCTTCGGACGCTTCACACCGTTCTTGGCGACGCGCTGTGATGGCCATCCCGAACTTACGACCGAAATCCAACCAGCAATACGGCGTGGGAACGGCCAGCGCTGTGTCCAACGGCGACGACCGAATTAACGCGACGGCTTTCTCAAACGGCAGACTGCTGTAAACCGTCGCACGGGCGGATGTCGGGTTCATGTCGATGAACGTGCTGGACGAAGCGTACGACTTGGGCATGGCCACGCTCGAGTTGAATAAGAGGGGACCTTGCTTCGTCAGGTGGAGCTTCGAGTTGTATACGTCGGCGACGAACGTTTGGACCCCGGTCGAGTTGAACCCAGCCCAATAGTAGTCGTTCGCGGCGCTCCGCTGCATCGTGTAAATGTACCGCACGTTGAAACACAACGTGAGAATTAAGTAGACAAACCCGAAGGCCGACGACAGGCGACGCACCAGCGAGGTATGGGGCTTGGACAGAGTAGGTCCGTCGCCAGTTGGCACGACCCTCGTTTCCATGCTCAATCACGGTTGACGTGAATCGGAAAATTAAGTCGCCAAGGGCCCTCGAAACGGTTTACCCGTTGGAATTTTGCGGGCGGGGGCTCGGATGGGCCAAGTGTCTGTGCCCCACCCATCTCCGGTGCGCCGTGGCGTGTTGTGGACAAGAGTACCAGGGGGCGGCCGGGGGCATTTGGCTAGTGTTGGGGGGGATTGAGCCAGAGGTCGAAACACTTTACCAACCGTGTACAAGAGCAACCATCTTGTTCACGAATCGGTCGCCGGTCGTCGCCCACATTAGCTGCTTCGTTCCCGACTCTTTCTTTCTCACAGCCGTCCGAACGAAAAGGAGTCCAGGGAACGACAGGTGCATGGTGTTCACACCTTCCACATGCTGCATCCATGGCCTCCGCCACAAGCCGTGGTATCCGCCCGAATGCATCTTGTCCACGACAAAGGGTGTCGCAGGCTCGAGGCATCTACACACGGCTTGACGTCGACTTTGTGACTCATGGCCAATTTGATGTGCTCTTGCTCGCGAAGCGTCCGGTGGCCATTGTTGCAGGCGATCGCGTTGCGTTGGAGGTGCGACTCACGTGACAAACTGATCGATAGATCGCTCCGAAGGGGCGGCTTGCATGGACTTCACCCCCCCCCTAGATTCCACGCCAGGTGCGACGCCTTTTGACGACTGTATGACTGATGCTTGAGCTATTCGTGACAGCGCATTCTGTTTCGTCTTCTTCTTGGCCGCAGTGGTTGCCGCGACGGCATTGTGGATCATTCTGTCAACGCTAGGTGACCGCAGTAGACCTCGTCGTAACCTGTCGCCGCCGTTTCCACGAGGGTCTTGATCGTGAAAGCAAAATTGAATCCACGGATTCACAGAGTTGCATGTTTAGGCACGGATTTCGTTTCAAGAGATCGCGACGAGAGTGTACCTGGCAGCCAGGCAGGGGCAACGAGCATGCGACTGCAAATGTTTCGGTGATGTCTACTTGCTTGGACCGAGCAAGAGGAAGCACTCGTCCAAACGGCATAACGCTCGTCTCCATCGCTAGTCGGGCTTGTTCAAGCCCAAAAGACAACGATGGCTAGGTCATACAATAGGAGGGGGCGAGATCCCCAGCGACCCCATGGGGCGGCTGTGTGGTTTTACACTCCGAAAGTAAGCGAATCTCGTGTGGATTCCACGAAAGGACGGCTCGACAAGCGTCCAAGGCAACCAACATGAAGAAAATTTAGTTCGACTACCAGCATGAGCACCGTCCCAACAACCCATCAACAAATTCTCTCGCGAGTTGGCCGCTGGATACGGCGTCCTGGACACCAACGATGCCATGGTTGGTTTCAAATCCAGCCATGGCACTGCTTCTCACTAAAAGCACCGAGGAGGGGGAGGGGTGAAAGACAACGGTACGTTGATCGTTCTGTTCGAGTCGGTCCTTCCTGCGAAACTTCGGGTCTAGGCTGCGCCATGACTGCGAAACGTTTACGCTGAGGTAGACCCCTCGACCTTTCCAACATCGACGAGACAACTGGGGAGATGTAAAATGACATGTGCATAGGTATAAACGGCCCAAGAGTCGACATTGCTACAGCAGAAACGGTGCCTGGCGCATGCCACGTGACTAGGCCATGTCGCGGTGGCAATTCCACTGGGTAGCCTCGACATCATGGCCAAACACACCGACACCAACATGGAGGATTCATTTTCGTGTTGGTGATGAGGACATTTAAAGCACTTTGCAAGAGTTGTCGCTGCCGACCTCTCGACGAAATCATTCAAAAAGTGGAATCGCATGCAGCGCGGTCGGGTGCATGTGTTCATCGCGTTGGCGCTTGCGGACGGTGGCGACGTCGACGGAATAGATGCGCCACATTTTGATGTCGAGCATGTATATGCAGTGTTGGTGCTCGACGGCGACGATCCCTGCTATCACTGCTGACGCTCGATCGAGGTAGTACACGTTCGCGTGAATCCAGTCGGCGCGATGGAAGAGGTGGTTGGCGGCCGAGTACAAATACAGCGATGGCGTGATGCCCGTGTCGACCGACGGACGCACGACGCGTTCCACGGCGTAGCACACAATCGTGGCGCCGCACGCGACGGCAATCAAGCTCATGAATCGAATGTACGAACCGACTTGGACGACGCCGGCATGGCACACGACTTGCAAGTCGACTACGATCACCTCGCACACCCGGTCCAACGTGACTGTGTGCGTCGTCGGTTGCACAAACGTCCAAATTCCAGACACAACCCACGCGAGCATGCTGCTCTTGGATGCGTACTGCGCCGTGTACGACGTCGTTACGATCGACAGCGTGTCGTTGATGATGTAGACAAGCCATGTGAGTTCTCCAGCAGCCATGAACGTCATGCCCCAAAACTCGGGGGGCTCGGCAAATATCGACGCACACCCCACGGCGCGGTCCACAATCAAATTGGACGTCGAGAGAAGGGCGATCGCGGCCAGGCCCCGTAACAACGCCAAGGGACGGCCGACCCAGACGACGCCAGCGACGCGATTGAAAAGCAGCATGTTGTACCCCTCGATGTTGCCCCGACTTGACACGATCACCATGCACACGGCGCATGCGACGCAGCACAGCACGAACGACACGTACTGAACGAGGCACCGAATGTAGAACGAAGCGTTGGCAGGAATCTCCATCGCATTCACGTGTCCACGGATCTGAGGGGTGTAGCCCGAGAGAAGCACAGTTGGTCGGGACGGCGGCATGGCATCCCCTTGGAACGCCACGACTTCCCGGGTGCCTTGGACCCAGTCCAGTAGATATAACCACCCGTAAAACTGGTAGTCGCGATCGGTGGCGTTCATAATGGTGGTCGTGGCTACATGGATCGCTCCGTCGATGCCTTGCACAAACTGCGACAACTGAACGGTGCCAACGACGGGCTGGGCCGCCGACGCAAGGCCATGGATCGTCGTCCGCTGCTCCGACGTTAAATGGCTTTGAAGAAACGTGCACGTGTGATTTAGCATGTCCAGACACTGCCGGCGGCTGACCACTTCCCTCGAGCACACTGCCGTCACATCGTTGGCGGTGGTGGCGTTGGGTGGCATTTGCATGGCCCATGCTGCCAGCGTTGTGTACGGCTGGGTGTAGATCCGATCGACCGTTTGGTATGGGCACGCGCCTTCCATGGTGAACATCGAGTACATGGAATCAAACGGCTGGGCGACCACAACGTCGCACAAAATGTTGCCTGCCACGATGACTACGTCGTCCCAAGCGGTCGGAAGCGCGTCGTAGCCGGTCCGTTGAGGCGCTGCAGCGTAGTCTTGTTGCGCCGCCACACTTGTCGTCAAGACTTTGCGCAAAATGCCCATCGTGGCTTGGACGGCAGTGCGCAGTTGGTCTGGAACAGGAATCCGCTTCATGTCGATCGATCCAAACGGGCCAAACATAGATTCGATCGCCACGAAGCCACGGCCGAGGACGTGCAACGACGCGTTGCCGAGGTACACGCTGCGCAACGACATGTTGGCGTACGCGAATGCACTGCTCTGTCGAATCAGCGACAGCCCGCCGACGCCGGACGTGTTGGATGCGACGGCCCATAGATCACAGGCGAGGCCCCAGTACATCTTGAACGTAGTCTCGACTCCCAGCTGAAACGATCCATTCATGTGCTTGAGCGTGAGTGGATACAAGATCCCGACAGCGTTCTGGACCGAGAACGACTCGACGGCGCCGAGGGCTTTGAAGTTTTGCCACTGGGGCAAGTAATGCTCGATGCCGTGATCATGCCAGACCTGGACTTCGCCCCCGACCGATGCCGCATTGCGCTGCACCGTCGCGATCCACCGCTGGCCGGCGTCGAACGTTCGCAAATACGCAAACAGACCGGTTTCCAGCGCTGCGCCCCAACACCGCGTCAAGTCGTTCCAATTCGCGTTGCGCAACACGGCGGCCATGTACACAGCGCCATTGTCCACGTCGTTTTGTTGGCATCGCAATTGCCGCGCGGCAGTCACCGCCATCTCCCACGACCGCTCGAAATCGACATAACAGTACGGGGAAAATATCCACGGCACCGCACAGCCATCCATGCGTCGCAGACCTTGAACGACGCTGGCCAAGTTGGCGCCGACGTGATGCTGAAGCGCCGATGCATACAGCGGTGGCACGGACAGCGTCGTATCGGTCGTGTTGTACGTGTTGATGGGGTCGCCGTGCGTCGGAGACGTCAGCGTAAACGGCATCGGACCCGACCCCGCAACGTATTGAAGGTGCACGTTGTACCAGTTGGACATGAACATGAGGGTCCCCGTCGCGTTGAACGACGACCACAGGAAATCGTTTGAAAACGAGTTCTTGGACAACGTGAGGTAGCTCAAGCTGCCCATGACCGTCACAATCACGTAAGTGAAGCCGACGAAAGAACGTAGTCGCAGCCGCGCGAACCTTGACGTGGCCTCGACATCGTTCGTGCCGAAAGGCCGCCGAAGGGACGCCATCGTGGTCGCTTGCAACGGTGGCACTTGAAAGGTGGTCGGGGCAAAGGTGTACACGCCGCGGTGGAAGGCGGACGGGTGGTAGAAAAGCCACAGCTTGACATCAAACAAGTGTGTGCCAAGAGGAAGCATCCCTGCCATGACGCACCCGACACCGTCGAGCTCCCACGTCGCGGAAGTTGCGTGGGTGGTGGCGTTTTCCAGGTGCACGACGGCCACCGCCGGCAAGATCAAGTTGGGGATCGAATTCACGGATGGCGGCGTGCTGGCCAAGACCTGAATTTTCGTGGACTGCCGGCGAGAAAGCCACAGCCCACTCAACACGTACAAGACAACGCAGCCGCCACATTGAAACACCAAACTCACGAGAAATCGATGAAATTTCCCCACGGAAACGGCACCTGTTTCGCACGCCATGTCGTAACTCAGCACACGAATCGTGCACTGTCGGTCGATCGTGATTGTGGCTTCCACGGGGAGCGCAACGTCCCCGACGACAAAGGCCAGCCATGTCAACAGCACGCTGGTCGGAGCCACGACTTTGCTCACGGCAGGAGATACGACAGGTAGCAGCACGTCGCTCAGAACAAATGTGGTCCACGTGGCTTCGCCAGCAAGAATTCCAGTGTACAGCAGCGATCGTGGGGCGCGTTCAAAGCTGGTCAGCGTCGCTCGTGTCGTGAATTCGAGCGATGCCGTGCTAAGGATCATGACGGCCGTGAGGCCGCGCAAGACAAGAATGGGGCGCCCGATCCAGATCGACCCAACCACCCGACTAAACTGAAACAAGTTGACGTCGGTCGGTCGGACGTAGCCTTCTCGCGACGACATTCCACGGGCAACAAAGACAAGCATCGCCACCATGGCCATCAACGCTGTCGAGTACATCGTGAGCAGCCACACGTACCAGCACGCTTGTTGAGGCAGCTCGAGCGCGTTGGCAGCGAGAGGCAGCGCGTCGTGCCGCGGCGACATCATGGTGTACGTGCCTTCGTCGCCTTGGAGCGAAAACACTTCGCGGTGGCCAGTGAGCCAGTCGTAGATGGCGACCCACCCAAACAGCGACCACGGATCAGCCTTGGCAATCAAGGGCTGCTCGAGCCACACCAGCGTCGACGTGTTGGGAATGCTGGCCATTTGAACGAGCGTCAAGTTGAGTGCCGTCACAGCATTCCACTGCCGCGCTGTCATGCTTGGGCCGACGTACCCCTCGAACAGCGTCTGTGTGGCGTTGACGAAGCTCTCACAGCGCTGTGTGGACGAGGTGCTGAGATTGCACGCGCCCAACACGGTGGTCCTTTCGGACGGCCCTGCCGCTTGCAGCGCAAACAAAACACTGTTGAGTTGGAGCGTCGATTCGAGCGGCTTCTGGACTTGGCACACGTCGTAAAATCCAAACGAGTCCTGGATGAACGGCCGGGGTTCATAGAATTGGCACAGGGGGTTGCCGCCTGTGTAGAGCAAGCCCCGCCAGGACCACGGGATGGGCCGAACGACTTCGAAAAGTGTGGAGCTGCTGTTTTCAACCACGCCGTGTTGCCGCACGTGGTGAAACAGCGTCGTTTGGAACGCTTCAAAGTACGCGACGAGGTCAGGGGGCAGCGGCACCATGAACAAGTCCATCGAACCGAACGGCCCTACGTGCGTGCGTACGAGATCGATGTTGGGTGTGCGCGAAGGCCCCATCATGACGTCGACGTCGTACGAGTATCCCATGTTGTTGAGCGAGTTGGGAGCCGCCCGCACCAAGCTGCACCCGCCGTGATAGCACAAATTGAAGTCGTTCCATGGCCCGATGGACGCTATTGCGGTTGTCCATTGCGATAGCCCACGGCCGAGGAACTCGGCGTGGTTGATCTTGACCTGCTGGACCATATTCATCGCATTCACGATCGTGACTGTGTCTTGCATGCCGTGTTGGTACAAGTTTTGCGCCTGGCACACGTACGTCGTGACCCCGTGGGCCTGCCAAAACGCAACTTCCAACTCGATCGAGCCCCACTTGAACTGGTGCAAGTCGTCGAGCCATTGGAGTCCCACGGGCCACTGGCTCACTGCGTCCAGCACAGACACTTGGATGGCTGACGCGAGTTTGGATGCATTGACGCCGCCCGGGATGTTGCGCAGCGACGGTTCCAAGTACACGGCGCCGTTGGCGCGGAAATGTTCGTGGCATCGCATCTGGCGCTTCTCCGTATGGGCCATCTCGAATGTGCGGTTCAAGTCGACCCAACAATACTGCGTAAATGCAATGAGGCTGTCGACGGTGGTCGCGCGGCGCAACGACTCGATCACTCGATGCAGGGGCTGCGGCGACAGGACCAACTGCCGCGGGCTCGCGGGGTTGGTGTCCATGTAAACAGAGCCTTGGTACGTTTTTTGCACTGCGACGCCGCTCAAGAGCACATCCCATGCCGTGCCAAACACAACGGCCGAGTTGAATGCGTCTCCGACAAACGTTTGGCTCGTCAAGTTGAAGTCGCTCCAGAGGTAATCGTTGGTCAAGTTGCATGCGACCAAACTCAGGTACACAACACTGCATGCCGACGACAACACTAAGTACACCCATGGCAGGACGAGGATCGCTGCAGTCGAGCGCCATCGCGGCGGCAACATGGCCACTGGCAACGTGCCCTTGTCGACTTGCGACCCCCGCCGGACCACATCACCAGGTACGTCCATCTTGGCTGTCGATGCCACCACCGACGGGTGTGTAACTGAACGACGGCGTAACTCCTAACCGTGCGAGCCGCCGCCAAGGCGCAAATTTTGGTCATGCGCCGGTGCGGAACCAGCGAGGATGGGCGACCCCTTTGCCCGCAGAGCGTCGAGAGGGGTGCAGGGGCAGCTGCGGGGTCCCCCGTCGAGTGTACGAGTGTACGACCGTCGAATGATGGAATGAGGTCGCAGCGCACGACCCTGATAGCGACCGTGAGACTGACCAAGCGTGTGGGCATGAGCTCGTGCCAGCCGTGGAAACCCCCAGGCCATGACACAGTTCCGTCGGGACATACGTACGGGCGAGCTTGGTTCTCGCCAGTTTGCAGGAGGCAGTAGTCGTTCGCGAGGGGCATTCAACACGTTGACGGGTGTCCGCCGCGCGTTTTGCCCGACCGAACGAGTGCTGCGAGGAGCTTGCGTTGCCGTCAGCTTCGGCAATTTTGCCTGCGCTGACGCGACCGGATCAAAGGCAACGACACAGCCATGTCCTTGCCATTTGCTTGGAGCGCATGCTTCTCGTGCACGCGTTGAACTTGGAGTCCCCACAGTCAAGGTGTCGCAACGGTTCAGGGAGTCCACCGATCGATCGATCAGCACCACATCCGCATCGACATGCAAATCGAGGATGGCATCGTTGTCGTCGCCTGGAACGCTGTGGCAAGTGCTCACGTCGTGAGGCTAGCCCCTCGTGGTGGTGGATAGTTTGGGGGGTTCGGTGATGGTTAGCGGCGACGAGGGGGGGAGTTCTGACTCGGCAGAAGAAGGCGAGCACTTCCACAGCCCCGAGCGAGATGTGGGGCAGAGTTTTGGTCACGGGAGGTTGAGAACGTCGAGTCATGGCAGGGTGCTTGCAAGGGGGTGCTTTGTCGCCGCTGGTGCCATGTCCAAAAACGAACATGCGGGGGATGACGAAGTCGGGTTTCTCGTGGTTTCAGTCGGCTTTGTGGCGGTGCACATCGCCCAACTTATCGTACAACTGGTTTTGTTGGAGCCGTTCAGGTCGGGCACCACGACCGACGCGTTGGTCCATGGCGGTGATTCAAGCATGGGCTGAAGCAGCGCCCACAATATCTCATCGGCAGGCATGCCACGATGCCTTGGACACAATTCAAAACGATCCGCGGCGACAGCACGATGTGCGGGAAAGCTCCCGCATCGTTTGAAACATTGCTGAACCTGATGTGCCGACGAACCAACCGTCGGGACACAGTTGGACGTTCATGCGGGCGAGAACGTCCAAGAAGGGTTCGGGCACGCCGTGTGCACTTGCTTCTTCCACACGCGTGTGCTCACACCTGCAGCCACGTAAGCTGTGCTCGTCTGCCCCCGTCCATAGCCCCCTCATCCGGCTGGCTCTAGTCCGACGGCCTGGTGGCTGCGATGGCAAGGCTGGGATGTGCGGTCGGCATCGACATGCGTCCCATGTGCCTTGAATGTGCAACCACATGGGCGGGCCAGCTAGTGATCGACACTGTAGTTGTGTCGAAAGAGCTTGAGTTACCTGTAAGGCGGCGCGTGAACGAGTCGAGACCAAGCGGTGCCCCACCTGCTTTCCTCGACTCTTCCTTGCGTTGTAGGATGTCTTTTGTCTCGGTCGCCTCTGGCACGAGGGACGTCGGCACCTTGGGGCCCCCTGGTCAAAGGATGTATCGGGTGCAAGTTCTCAGTCGAGCTGCAGCTGCCAACGGCAACGGGGGAGGGAGGGCTCACCAGCAAGCGCGGACGCTACAGCCACTCTTCGGGTGAATTCCTTCTCTCGGGGCGACAGGACCACGTTGGCAGCGCGCCAATGCGTCGCTGGTTGAGATCACAATGTCTTGACGTGTTGCATAGAGTCCCCGCGATCGCGCTGGGAACGGTTCCACAGATCAGGGCATACACCCACATGGCACCACCCCGTAGCGTCCGTGAGATCGTGCACCGTCGTCGTAGAGAGGACCAAGTAGCATGGCCAGTTGGGTCCACGTCCTCAGGTTGTTCGTTGGGATCTGCGAGGGGGGGAGGCAGCGGTCGGTGGGGGTGGCCCGCCCGATTCTGTCTTGCCCAAGACTATCCATGCAAGGGAAAGGAGTAGTCAGCAACCTGTCGACCACGGGTTCGATGGCCGTCGAGACCGATCTTGGCCTCGCCTGCGTCAACGACAGATTCGATTACAGGCGCCAAGAGACATCACAACGTGGTCGTGCGGCTGACGTGATGCAAACGTCGATCTTATGCGGTGGCCATGGACCGCGCGATCTTTTGTGAAACAGGCCAGGAGAGCCGGAGGCGCTGCCGTCGCCGAACTGCACGCCCATCATGCGCAGCTGTTCTTGTTGATGTCGGGGGGCCACGGCCGCCTCAAGTTGGTTCGAGGGATCGTTCAACCTGGACGCCACTCGTGCCCAGTCTCTGGTTTTCGCCCGTGATCCAACAATTTGGGCACAGATCGCCTTTCGCCCCTGCCTGAACGCGGAACACGACGCCCACCAGCTTCATCGCTGCCGCTGGGGGGTGATGTGGGCTGCCACCTGATAATGATCCCGCCTCATGGCGACGAACCTTCCGGCAAAGTAGCTGGAGGGGTTGCCCCGGTAGTGGGACAGCAGAGTAGGACATTCCTCGAGTCCATTCGAAGTGGACGCCTGGCCCCCGAGAAGTGCTGGTTTCGGCAGTCCGTGCGGTTGCTGTAGGGGACGATAGCCTCGCGGGCTGTGTGGCTAGAAGCATCCGCGGGAAAAGGCCACCGAGGCACGTGAGTTCGTGTCTCTGTCGTGGCCTTTTGAGATCGGGAGCCTCGTTGGCCTGGCTACGGTCGTGATGTGGTTGCATGCCGCGCACATCTTCGTCGCCTTTGTGAACATCAACATCAACTTGGTGTTTTTCTGAAGCAATGCATGAAGTCCAGCCTGCCCGAGGCATCAGTAGCACTACTATGACAGCGCGCATCGTGGCGCCCATGGGGCTTTCGTCCGGCCCTTTCATCGCGCGGCTCCGAGCACGTACTATGAACGTGAACCCACCGTGACGGATTTGTGCATCCCATGACGTGGATGGAGCATGTCTGCCGAGATGCCACGTACGATCAGAACTGACCCGAGTGGCCTTTCCAAGTCACCCACCACTTTGGAGTCGTGGCCTGTCTGTCACAACTCGATTTTCGATCACGACGTGAAATGAATGGCCATCACAGCGGCGCCTATGCCTGGCCGGGTGCGCCATGGCTGGACGAACATGCCTGGATGAATACCCTGGCGACGTCGCCAGCGCCCTCCTGGTCCTCCGATGACAGCGCGATGCCCATGGCCATGTATAGTGACATCTCGTCGCCCATGCAAACGTACCCAGACCCCACGCCCGTGCCGTGGATGTCTCCGGACGCCAACCATACCATTGCGACCCCGCCACCAGCCCAAAAATGCGGCTACCGCACCGGCAAATGCTTCAACCTACGCGTGCTCAAGCGCAATGGCAAGTACCATAAATTGTGCGACGAGCACCGTGAACGCGCCAACTGGAACCAAAAGAAACTCGACCACAAGAAGCGCCTGCGCCGCGGCTCGAACGCCCTCTTCTCGTGCAGCGACTCAACCCACCACGCGATCGACGACTGCCGTCGCAACTCGCCCAGGTCGCCCACGACATTTGCATTGGACTTGGACGACCCGCTCGTGTTTGGATTCGACGAAGCGCAGTTCTTTTGCGAACTCATGGCGTCCCATCCCCTCCCGCCGACGGGAGAGCCACACAACCCAATGGCCGAGGACACCGAGGAAAATGACCAAGGCGGGACGACACTATGTCAACCCTTTCCTCGGGCCGTCGACTGCGTTGGCAGCATCGCAGACGCTGCGCTGCCGTCGTCAGGGGAAGCTCTCGCCCACGACGAAGTCTTTCATTTTGTCCAGGCGCTGCTTGTCTAGTTGGTGAAAGTCATGTGTGTGTGCGCGCGTGTTGTCCAGGGTAGTGTAACTTAGATGTAACTTATGAAGTCCATGCGGCCAACAACGTGTTGGAAGGGGTGGAAGGACGAGCGGGGAATGCCGACGGGACATCCTTCCGATCTCGGCGACGATGCGCCGTGAAGTCGCCCCGTGATGACAATTCTGAGCACGAGCGGCGTGGACGGCAGCCAGCCACGGTCGTGGGGAACTTTGACGTGTCGTTGCAGGGGCATGGACCTGCTCGAGTTCACAGTCGAGGACACTCGTCACGCCTATTCTTTACGACCGTCCATCTTTTTGTGAACGAAGCTCGACGGACGCACCTGGCTGGCACACGTAGTTGAACCGACGCGGCTTTGACTGTTACCCCTACCGATCGCGCCACGACGCTCTGGATAAAGGACTCGCGCGTGCACTCCATGTCGACCACCGGTTTCGCCATCTTCTCGAGCCGGAGAGTCATGCGTGTTGGATGCACGAAAAAGCGCAAGCTGCCTGTGGGTTGCTACAAAGCTCAACTTGAACATGTTTTTGCGGCGCGGAGGTTGTGTTCATGCAGTCGATCGTTTTGTAGAGCTGTCGATATCTCCTTCATCTCCCTTGGCACTGACGCCGTCCCGAGCCACCCCGAGCTGCCGCGCGTCACCCTCGCGCGGCGGCGACGCAACCACGAGAGAATCCGTGTAGTCAGTACAAGACCATCATTCCGTCCTGTGCACAAGTAGCTCAGTTCCTGTATTCTCCAACATGGCGTTTTCAAGCGCACGCTGCGTAAAAGCGTGCAACTGCGATTGTAGTCGGGGCCGCCTGGATACTTGGACGGTGGCAGTCGCGGCGGTGCCTCGCCGACAGCAGAGCAGCGTGCCGAGCGCCCGACATGGTGTCCTCGCGAAACAGACAGAGTGATGGTGGTGTCCTATCGAAACGGACGGACGAGGACGTACGAAATACTCACACCGTACAGGCCGTCGTACGTTCGAATGTACGATGGCCACAACAGTTCCGCGGTGGCGATGGAGAAGGCGGCGCTGTACGACGGCCTGGCCAAGCAACTGGCGGACCTCCACGCGTCGATCGCCCGGATGGAGGGAAACGTGGAACGCGCCATGGACGTGAGCAAGAAGACCCATCGAATGAGCCACGCGTTTCTCGGCGTGTACGTGCTGTTCCTGGTTGGAAGGATGGGCTTGACAAGGTCTCCGTCGTGCTCGTAGAGTTCAAAGTGGCGCTAAACCACACACAACGGCTCGACAAACGATGACCGTCGACGCTATTTACAACGAAGTGACGAAGAAGTACAAGAAGAGCGTGAGTTTTCAGCCCTAGGCGTGTGCGCGCTCCCACGCGGCCTCGCAACACGTCGCATCCACGTCCTCTGCCATGGATTCCCATTGCCGAGAGTATCGATCGAACGTGCAAAAGGCCGTCGCCACTACCGTGCTACGGACGCTCCGTCCAAGTTGTCCTGCGTTGTAGTTGTTTTCGTTCAGTGCTGTAGGCAACGATGGCCTCACAACTCGGCGGCTTCGTACGTAGTCGTCGTCGATGTGCCCTTGCTCCTACATAACCCAGCACGGCATGCTCATGTCGTTGACGTCCCGATGACTCGAATGAGTTGATTCTGATGCCCATCATTCGCCGACCAATGTTTGGGTGGATCCAGGTTGAAGCCAGGGCGCGTCTGGGTAGAGAGGCGGACGGGCCTTGAAGAAGCCACGAGGGGCCACCTTGTCAAAAAGTCCTACGATTGTAGCCCCGTTCGAATCTGTCACGATCACTCACTCTTGGGTGCGGCGACACTTTGCATGAACGGGCGGCGCACCACTGCACGAGTATGGCGATCGCCGACGATTCCTCCCCCCCTCCCGAGTCGCAACGCTGGCTTGGCAGGCACAAGGGCCAGGCAACGAGGGCGACAGTGCCTACCTTGTCGAGCCCCTTCGCGTCGTCGTGCGACGCGGGCAGGGAAAAACAACCTAGCGGGTGCATACACGGGCACCGGTGTGTCAAAGGACGTGTGAATTCGTCACCCATGCGACACGTGTGTCGGCAGCGCTCGGGACAACTGCGCGCCCGTGATGTTTGGCCAGCTCGGCGGGCGCGCACCACCAAGACCCGACTAGGACATGACAGTTGTTTCCGTGGTGGTGATGATGCTTTTGCTGCAAACAAGCTGGCGCGGTCACGTTTGATGCGAACTGCGTCGACGTTGCCCGCACGGCGCGACTGCGATGCCGAGGCAGCCGTCGAGAGCAGCATGCTGTGGCGGGTCTTCCGCGGCACGTCGTCGTGCATGTGTCCCCTCCTTAAACACGTTTGCATGTGACGACATTTCATTCAATGCTACGACGTCGCCAGCATCGCGGCGCCAACGTTGGTTTACGTGTGGTCGAGCGCCATGTAGAAATCGCCGGCGGGGTCGTCCTGCACACTCGAGTCGCGTTGTCGCACGATCGCCAACACCGCCAGGACAGACGCGACAATAACGCCGGCCGCGGCAAAACCAACCGACGTCCACTCGACCGATGCGATCGAGGCGCGGGCGAGGGCCGATAACATCGTCGTGGTTTTGGTCGTGTCATAGTACGCTTTGGCTTTTTGGCACCAGTGGTTGGGAGCAGCGAAGTCGGCGGCCGAGCATGTCCATGGGTGGATAGCTCCCCACGCAATCACAGGGGTCGCCACTTGGGTGCATTTGACGGTCCCGCCGACCGTCGAACACTGCGTCTTGGTAGGGGGTGCCGGGGACGTTCCAAGACTGGCCACGACTGCCTTGCACGCTGACTCGGACGCTTGCCACACGCATCCGTTGCCGTTCGTCGACAGGCACTGAATGTTGCCGGTGGGGGTGCGTCGAACGGGGGTAAAAATGCCACCGACGCACTCCCACGACCTCGGCGCCAGCGCCTTTCGCGACAGCTCGCACCAGTGGTTGGCAGTCCCGTAGCCAGGGTCGCCCCACTCGACTTGGTGCATCGCGCCACACGCAACGGGGTCGATCGATGCAGCGGGGGCGCGTGTGTCGACGAGGGCCTGGCAGTCTTCTGCACTCGATTGCCACAGGCAGTCGTGGTGGTTGGACGACATGCACTCGACTTCGCCGGTGGTCGGGTTGACGCGGACGGGTGTCGAGACGTTGGGGACGCATGTCCATGCGGTCGGCGCCGTCGGGCGGACGAGTGTGCGGTACGCCCGAGCACACCAATGGGTCGGGGAATCGTACCCAGTGACACCCCACTCCTTCAAGTGGTCCGTCCCGCACACGAGGGGATTCTCGGCCAACGGGTCGATTTGCTGGGCGTATTTGACGGCGACGCACTCTTCATGGTTGGTTTGCCATGCGCAGTCGTGGTGATTCGTGCTGAGGCACTCGACGTTGCCCGCCGTGTTGATTCGGATGGGGGAATTGATGCCCATGACGCAGAGCCAGGGGGAGGTCGTAGCGGCGCTGCCTCCCTGTTGAGGCGTTGCCAGCGCAATGGTCGCGACGACCGCCGCTGCGATCGCACTAGTGCGAGCCATGCCAAGTTGAAAAGTGAACCGGCGTCCTCGTGATACATCCATCGTGTCTCTGGCAGGAGAAACGGCGCGTTCATGTTCGACGTGGAAGATGTCAGAAGATCGAACAACACGATGGCGTCGCACGCCGTGCTCTAGAACGGCGCCGTCCAACGTCCTGAATACGCGCTGTGTGTGTGTGGGCGATCGTGGCGCTCGACCGAGCTCTCCTTTGGCAAAAGGGGACTACCCATGGCCGACCGACCAGCGCGTCGCTCGTTTGCAAACGCCATCTACATCACACGACGCTGGAATTCGAACATATCGCGCCTTTGGCATCGGCTTTCAATGGTCGAAACGGTAGTGCTGCGGTGGAGATATCAAGGCTTGACCAGGTCGACGTTTTAGCGCCGAAGCCGACGATGTTGTTGTCCACAGTGGGGCGACACTCCGTCCGTCGTACGGCGCGTCGCAACGGTAGAGTACTCGGCACTTGTTTAGTCGCGTTTGAAGGCGCTTCCTGGACGTGCTGCCTTTGCGCAGAGTTGGGCCATCGACCATCGAATCAAGAGACCGTAAAGCACGACGGAATGCCACACTAGACAAGTCGATCGATCAAGACATTGTGGACCGAGTCCATTCATGGCGCCGTTTGCGATTCACGGCATATGCCGGGCTCACAGTCGCACGTACGTAGGAATTGCAGGAGCGCCGACGCCGTGATGTCCATTTGCGTCGACGTAAAGCTCGACAACAAGTTGTTCACGATATGCAGCACGATCACTTGAAACAGGGACCCGGTGTGGAGGTACTGGAGCCCGTAAAAGAAGCCGATTTGAACGCCGAGGCACGTTTGAATCGCAACGTAGAGCACGGAAAACTTGGCATGCATCAAATTGACCAAGTGCGTGCATCCAAACACGATGCTGACGCACAACGCGGCTGCCTTTGGGTGGTTGGGAACTCTACAAGAACGAGATGACGACGGAATGGGACGAGAACCACTCGCACACCGATTCGAAAGCACGTGAAAGGCCACCCCTCGAAACACGAGCTCTTCTTTGATCGGAGACAGCACGAGAATCTCGAGAATGTGCGATCGCTGGAGCTCGTGGGTCGCGCTTGTGCCGTCGACGCTGTAATAGTTGCCCCAGCTCCAAATCCACTCGTTCGTGTGGCGCTGATAGCTCCAGACGGCAAGAAACCCCACGACTTGGTACACGATCCATGCAATCGCGAGCGACGACAACGAGAATGGATATAGCCCAAGCCTAGATGCATCGACGACGTGGGAACAACTAGGCTCGAGGTGGACGCTATGTACCGACGGATCCACGCTCGCAACGAAGGCTGGTGAAAGTTTGATGCGGACCGACGCAGGACGTAGAGGCACACAAACGTGGCATCCCACAAGCTTTCGCATACGCTGGATGTCGTCGAAGTAGACAGGACGACCTGGATGGCGGCGGCCGCGCAAGATCGACAAACTAGCGACAAGATCATAGCGAAGAATGTTTCACCCATGAATGCAATCAATTCGACCCACGCCACGGCAGCAGCCAGCAACGAGTCCTGCAGCTTTCTCCTAGCACCTGCAACGCTCGCTGAGTGGTGGGGGTCGACTTTGGTCGACCAAGTACTCTACCTTCACAGTGCACCAACGAGGACCCCTCCGTTGGAGCAATCAGAGCTATCAATCCATTCTCCAATACATCGACCGGTGGAAGCAGCGCATGTGCGTCGCCATGGGCCTCCGCCGCGCCAGCATGGTTGTCGGGTGCGTCAAGCTGCATCTGTAAGAGGTATTCACGATATCGGTGGTATTTTTCAGATAATTCGAAATCGCCGAAAAAGTATCGTCGAATATTGGCTAAATCCAAATATCCACAAAAGTGGCCCCTTCAACACCATAGTATCACAGTCCTCTCAGCACTAAAAATTATGCCACGATAGACTTTGAATATGTATTGATATACCTTGAGCTAAATTAAGTTCTGAAAACAGGTATCGTTGAAATGCAATAACAGCCTTCAAATTATGACAAGTGCGTAGAATCTCGATTGGCATTGTGTACTTGTATTTCCTCTCTTTCATAATTTAATAGGATTGCTGGACAAGAATCATTTTATAAAGGAATAAAATGCTGACCTCTTGAGCGATTCAACCAAACTTGGTTCGGCAACACGCGCCGAGGTCTTCGACAACATCGATGCGTACGTCAGGAAGGCGTGCCCGCACAGCCGAACGAAGAAGAGTGTCTGGACATTTTGAGACTGCTTGTCGCGATGGTATGGAAAATGGAGTGCAGGGTTTCTTCTCATCTAAAAAGTTCAATTCACACGAAATCGGTTCAAATCACAAATCTGGAAAAATGCGATTCCATAGGCTCAAATTTTGAAAGTATTGGTTCTGAAAGTAGAAGAGTTATTCCCAAAGAATGTTCGTCGAAGTCATAGCACAATTTAGTGTGCCAAACGAACAAGTCTTTATACTTCACACGTGTTGTTAATCTTACGCAGCGAGACCTCCATTTGATATGATGTCGAAGGTGTACGTGGTTCGACACCTTGCGGATGTAGTAGTTTTTACATCAAGGAAGCCCAAATAAAATATGATATTTTATGCTTTGAATTCTGTGAACGATTT
Source organism: Aphanomyces invadans (assembly GCF_000520115.1). Lineage (NCBI taxonomy): Eukaryota > Oomycota > Saprolegniomycetes > Saprolegniales > Verrucalvaceae > Aphanomyces > Aphanomyces invadans. The sequence goes on along the minus strand of NW_008580187.1, from coordinate 147,378 downwards.
TCGCGCTGAACAAACATCGTTAGAACTTCGCTCATGAATTGCATATTCACAACGTCGTACAAGAGCCATCGGGTGTTAGAACTAGCGATTTGACAGCTTCCATACGGCATTGTACGGAGCGGAGTCGCTTGTAGAATTGGCTCGGTGTCACTTGGTCAATCAAGTCGCGTAGAGAAAGAAGGTCCGTTCGGATCTTACGCATAGTTGCAACCAACATGATCAGTGCTTAATCGCTTGATAGATGTGGCGAAATGAACAATGACGAGGACCAAACTTGAGTACTGCTAAGATTAGAATCCTGCAACCGTTCTCTATGAATACATGCCAAGCAGCTCAACCGACACTTGAGAAGGCAGCCCTTCCTTGACGCATGAGCGTGCGAACCATCGGAGCTTACGGGGCCGCAGATCTCGAGGAGCTGAAGGCATTGCTACCTCGGTACATCAAAGTCCACAAGTCCGTTACAAAGTGCAATCATGAGCATCACGATGAGCCTGATGCCTGGCACAACCATGAAATGACACGTGAAGACACGAAATGTGCTTCTAGGTGCTGTCATGACGTCAACGTCAACGAGCAAGCTTTTCAGTATTGCCAAGCACAGTATCTTTTCCGACAGTGTCACTACTCTCGAGTTACAATTGTCACTCAAAACGGAGCGCACAGACATGAACGACCACTGACTCGACTCGATCACCGCGCCTAGCAAAGGTACTTGACAGATTTACTTATCTGCATATCCTCACTCCAGGCATAGGTGTTGCAGCTCATGAAATCCAGACTTCAGGACCGGATTGAAGAGAACCCAATGAGAAAACCTGCTGAGCTCTTTCGATTTATTGAAGCTGAGTGGAGGCAAGGTCAGTTTGGACGCATGGATGATACGCCATGTCCAACACCTGTTGAAGTCGCCAACGCATCCAAACGTTTGAGGGCGTCGATTCTGGGCCATGTGGATACAGACGGTGCGTTTTGTGCTATCTTGTTGAAGTTGCAGCAGTCAGAATTAGCGGCTGGAATGTGTTCGAAAGACCCCCTCGTATTTGGTGTGCCGATGAGAGAACACAGATATGCCCTTGGTGATGGTTCCGTGTGCTTGTTGTCTATTCAAACTCTGAAACTTCGTTAGGACTAACCAGCCGCTCGTTGCTGCAACGCTACTGTCGCGTTGTCACAGACAACCCTGGTATTCGCGTGGTCGTTCACATGGATACAACGTTCAACTTGAACATGCCTGGATATCCTGTTTTTGTCCTTGGATACTCTGACTTTGGAGGGTGCTTTCATGCCATTTGTATTGCCATCACTTCCCAGCGTACGGCTGACGACGTCTCTTGGCTGCTGAGTTCGCTCAAAACTGCCTTTCAAGTCTACTGCGCTCACCAGTTCGCTCCCCCGTTTGTAATGGGTGATGCCGATGTTGATCAATTCAATGGTGTGCAAGACCAATTTGGCGAATCAACGAAGTACATCATGTGCTTATTCCATGTGATGAAAAGGTAGAGCGTTTGAGATATCATACCACTCGGTCAATACCTTTCACACGACAATGCAGTGTAGAGATTATGCCGTCAACTACAAGTTGACATGGTCTGAATGGGACGATTATTCAAGGGATATCTACTTCTTACACACCACGCACGACCGTGTTCACCTCGACAGTGCTGCCCGCATTGTCGAAGCTAAGTGGAGAGAAAGGTCGCAGCGTGTGAGAAAGTTCATGCTGAAATTTTTCCTCCTGTGGATGCCCGCTCCGATTATGCCAGGTGCACCACCCAACGATACAGAAAACCGGTTTTGGAGGTGGCAAACGTTTCACACGGATCAAGGCGCTGCAACCACAATCAACCCCAATGAGCAATTCAACGCTGTTATCAAGAAGGTACTGCTACGTTCAATGCTATCTAACGGGCAACATGATATTAGGAACTTGAACATCAGCGCCTGAAGTTGGTCACTTGATTCAAGCTCTTACCCGCATACTGCATGAAGAGTCTGAGCGTGACAGTCAATCGTGGACGGAGCCACGCGTGACAAGACGGCTGTTGCAACACTACAACTTACAGAAGAAGAACGAATCATTCGAAGTGCAATCGAAACCCTCAAGATGATCCAGCAACTTGGACAGTACGCCATCACAACGCGGAAGCTGACATCGAGGGCAATCGACAACTGCAAGAGCCTCCTCGCACCAATCACTTGCTGTTGACATACCTCAACCGCAACGTGCACCTCTTGGAGCTGCTCGATCAACCTGATGGTGAGTAATCATTAAAGTCTGTTACCTGGAAAACTCAATGACTCATAGGTGGCTGGACAGTTGACATCGAACGCTGAAGGTGTAATTGCAGATTTTGGGTTCGTTTTGGAATTTGCGTGCATGTAATCGCTGTCGCCGATTCAACTGGGCGACTACTACCTAGTATGCCGAAGAAAGCCCGCAAGCTTGTCAATTGAAGCGTTCGAGGAGGTCATCGAGGCGGGCGTACACGACACGAGCGTGCACTGCTACGAGGTGTAGGTCGCCCAGTTGTTGGAATGCAGCAGCCATTTGATCAAGTCGCCGGGGATCCTGAGCAGGTTGAAGAAGAAGAGCGACCTCAAGCACGTCGAATTCAAAACAACATTTTCGCGGCTCCAGCAACTATAGTAGAAGAAGCTATTATACAATATTCGTAATTGTGAAGGAACTACACGATTCGTCTTAGGCTTAGTAGTTGGACAGTACTCGATACATCTATCAGCTTAATTGGAGGAGGCCTCGCTTGGCGAGTCGTAGAAGAAGCATTTGAATAACTTTTTGTAAATTGAGAAATTGCATTGCCTTTTGTGGAACAGTCAGTTTTTGGAAATCTACAGCAATTAGCTCATTAGACCTCGTGTTCAATTACTCAGGTCTTTGTCAGTGATTTCGATGTCAAGTGGATATTAGTACATATCTGGAATAAAATCAAATAAATGCAATTGGATTGGATAAAATCCGATTATCGCAGTGAATGACGATGAGTACGACCAACTGCTCAAAGACCGAGTCAATGAAGAATAAACCATATCGAAAACAATATGACAAACCTATTCCGCATATACAGTGGTTATACTTAAAAGTATAACCACTTAGTGCCTTCTGCTATAGAATTCAGACAAATGGGTGGCAAAAATGGAATTTCGAGGTGGTGTCATCGCCAGGGAGAATTATCGTCTATATAGCGTGTTTTAAACATGACTACATCAACTGATGCAAATACCTATCCCAAATACCTATCCCCAAAAGTACATCGTTTGGTGGGCCCATGATACTTCAAATGTTCCGTACTCCGGTGATGTCCATGTAAAAACACTCAAAACAAACCTACCGTATCGATGAAAAACATATGCTTTTTGTGAAAGACCAAATGATCAGTTTGACAATCGACAACGACTTCATTCAATCGCAGAAATATTTCTATATTAAATGAACAAATACATTAATTTTTGTCAATCCTTCAATCGATGATCACTTTCCACGTTCTGACTTGAAACTAAGTCATTGAACAAGAGGTCTATTGTCAAGGGAGATGTGTTAGTGGTGTTAACCGGATATACTACTAACTTAATATTGTTAATATATGCCTTCTCGCTTTATCCGGCTGAAAGAGCTCACTCGGGGGGGGGTGGTTTTTGATTTTTCTGAAAAGTCGCGCACGGGTGTTTCAACCGGAACGCGGGTCCCCTCATGCGGACATTCCTTCTTTCCAAGTGCGCGTGCCTGGGTTGAATCCGCCGGAAAGTATAGCGGATGCCCGGAATCGAACCGGGGACCTTCGGGTTTTACAAGACAGACGCTCTAACCACTGAGCTAATTGGGAACTTTTCTATTGACCTCGCTTACAGCATTCAACCAGAAACGTACCCGTCTTACTTGACCCCATGTCGATCGACCACCCCCTTTCCACCGACGCCACACCTCGCTTGCTTCGCGCGCCCACTGATGTAGCTTCTGGTGACCTAATCCAAGGCCCC
>NW_008580187.1:110305-110819 GCF_000520115.1 Aphanomyces invadans | reverse complement strand
TGCAAATACTATGTCGGTCCTCCCGCCACTTTCGGTGCGAAAGCAACAGAGGTACTGTCGATGAAGGCTGACTTACCTAAAAATACGGTTAGACCCGTCGGCCGACCAACAATTAAACGCAAGAAGTCTCGTGGAGAAACTCGTTAAATAATTTTCCTATCGTTTCTGACACCACTTTTCGAGACATTTCCTGTCTGACAGCCACCATCTTGGTCGCAAGGACCAGAATCCACATCATTTACGCAGCTCTCGGATGTTCACCCGGACGACCCTGGAATACCGACCGCGAGTTGCTGTGCCGCTGGATCGCCGTGGGTCGCGTCGGTGGTGTCAGTGGAGTGGATGGGCGTTGATCGCGCGCGTTGTGCTGCACGATGCTGTAAGGAGAGGAAAAATGGAGCGCAGGGCAGCAGGTCGGCGAAAATCCATCCGCAAAGGCGACACCACAGTGAGCGGAATCGGCGGGCGGCGCGGCAGAGGCGACAACACGGTGAGCGGAATCGGCGGACGGCGC
>NW_008580187.1:83271-101450 GCF_000520115.1 Aphanomyces invadans | reverse complement strand
TGTCTATGCCCTGCGACATTCTTGTGCTTACGAAAGGGCCCGAATGTTGGTTTTGTACTCACGAGAGGGATTAACTCTGCAGTTGTGTTCCACAACCGTGCGTCCAAGGCGACTATTACCTGAAACTAGCGCCAAACGATCGGACCAATCAAAACGATTGCTTCGGTATATTTTGTTTCATCCAAAGGGCAATTTATCGACAGCTTGACCAAAAAAACAGGGGTGTCCTATCCATGTGGCGCGCACTGTATCAAGAAGCGGAACATCGTTGAAGGCAATGGCTACTACATGGTTCCACGAACTGCCATATGGTGGATGGCGCGAGTATCACGTCAAGGAGTTCAGCAAAGTATCCAAGGACCCCAAGGAGTGGGTACTGTACGAAGAAGGCGACTTGCCAAAGGACGAAGGCCAAGGTGTCAAGCGCAAGGGACCGACGCTACGCTCCGAAAAGGAAAAGAAGATGAAGACGCACGACGCCATTATCGACATGCGAAAACGTTTGGAAGCCGGTGAAGCGGAGAATGGGTTCGAACTTTATCCAAGCAACTACATGATTTACGGCGAGCGTATCAAGGCCATGGTGCACCAGAAGAAGAAAGCTTTCTTCGGGAAGCACACGGACCCTCATCTGTACCTCTTTGGATTTCCTGGCATGGGCAAGACGTCACTTTTGCAATTCATCCACGGCAACTACTACAAGAAGAACCTCGACAACAAGTTTTGTGACCTGTACGACGAAAACGTCCACACCCATGTTATGCTCGAAGACCTGGATTCTATGGTCATTGATAAACTGGGCGTGCAATTTATGAAGACAATTTGCGATGAAGCGGGGTTCGCGTTCGACCAATAGTACAAGACACCACAACTCACCCGTGCAACGATCCTCGTCACGTCCAACCAGAACATCGACGAACTCATGAACTCATCGGACGAAGTCAAGCTAGTCGAGTCCACGAAGGCTGCCCTCTTGCGTCGTTTCTATCAACTTCGTGTGGACCAATTGCAGCGCATGCTTGGACTGAAGCTCATTCCCGACTACGACCGCAAAATGTTGAAGAAAAATGGCAACGAAGACTCCTCCAAGCTCTACATGGACTACGACTATATTGCCGATTGTCCCACTGGCCTTCCGTTGAAGGAACCAGAGGTGTATCGCCAGTTGATTTGTGATGCGTATTACAAGTAATCATAATACTTTTTGATGCGTCCTGCAAAGAGGTTCCGCGGTTTTGAGGCCAACTTGCGTCAAAAGGACTGGTTGGAATTCACTCCACCTGGATACAACTTCTGTGGTCCTGGTACTGATTCCCCCCCCTAAACGGAACGGGGAATACTTTATAATTCTTGACATCCGATTTTATAAAACCTCGAGAGTTTTTTCAAACATTTGAACCGTGTCAATAGAGTGTGGATACTTAAGCATGAAGCTGCGCATGACCTTGGCCGAAAAGCATGATTTGTATGCAAGACACTTAAGCGACCCCAATGCATCGTATTCCACCTTAGCCATATGGGCTGCTACAACCTTTGGTCTCGTATCTACACCGTCGAAATCCACCATTTGCAACGCACTCCAACGACACCAAAAACTAAGTACCCGGGCTGACAACCACGCACGGACAAGGGAGCGTCGTGTATCGATGCCCGCGGTCGAAGACAAGATCGTTGCCTGGGTGCTACGATGCGAGGAACTTGGGGTGTGCATCACTGGCGAGCTAATTCGCAAGCAAGCCCAAGCCATCAGCATGGAGCTTGGCCTGCCGGCCTCGTCAACCGTGTCGTTCTCGAAGGGGTGGCTCTACAAGTTCCAACGTAAGCACGGGCTTACAAGCAAGATTCAGCATGGTGAGGCCGGCTCCGTACCTCAGGCTACCGTCGACGAAGGACGGGAGCAAATGCTACAAAAGACAGCAGGTTACTCGCCTGCTAACATTTTCAATATGGACGAGACTGCGTACTTTTTCTGCCTTTCGCCCCACCGATCCATCACGCGCAACCGTGTGTTGGGCACGAAGAAGTCCAAGAAACGCATCACCGTTGCACTCACGACAAACGCAGCCGGAACCGACGTTGTGGACCCGCTCTTCATCGGCACAGCAATGCGACCAAGGTGTTTCAACGGCCAAAGTGGTGTGGACCTTGGCTTCGACTATCACTCCAGCAAGAAAGGTTGGATGAATTCAAGCATATTCAACACGTACCTCAAGGCGATGGACGCACGTATGGCAGAGCAGGACCGAAAAGTCTTGCTGCTTGTCGACAACGCCCCGCCACACCAGCTGCACGACGAGACGAACCTATCGAACGTTCGTCTTGAGATGTTGCCCAAGAATACGACTGCTTACCTCCAACCCCAAGACGCGGGGATTATTGCTTGTTTCAAGGCAAAGGTGAAAATGCGGCAGTTGGAGAACGCCCTGCAGCAGATCCAATCAGTCATGGAAGGGCGCCAAGATGGACTGTATGAAGTACCACTTGACGTGGCAATGGCGTGGGCTCAGGATGCCTGGCGGTCGGTGTCGCAGTCCACAGTTGCAAATTGTTGGGCTCGGACAGGCATTCTCAACGACGACATGGCTGTTTTTACTGGTGGTGACGCAATCTCTAACAATTAATACCTGTTGTTTTTGATATTCTGTATAATGTGTTCAAGGGCACCTGTTCCGTTTAGGGGGGGGAATCAGTAATAGAGTCGATGGGGCAAAACCAATGAATCGAAAGGATGCTTTATGTCGCGATCACGATCGTGCGTACAGTTTGATGCAAGCGCACGGACAAGATCCTTACTTCAAGTTTAACAAAGCTGACCAAGAGCTGCTCGATGGAATTGAAGCGTTAGAAGCCAACGAGTTCGACTACCTATGGTAGGATTCTACCACCACCATTCATCACCATTAGACTAAATGAATAAACGCTGCTTATCCTTCGACAATGAATATTACTTTCCGAGAGGTAATTTCCCACTTTCCAATTTACCATGAAGCGCGCAGGTGAGGCTGCAAAGAAAGCTCAGGACGTGAAGCGTGTGCGACGGGACGTGAACGACGTGATCTCTGCAGTGGCGGAATTGGTGCGTACGTGGAGAGGCGAAGTAGTATGTGTTTGGATTGGTTAAAAAGCATGGAAATATTCCACTCCAATTCGTTTGATTGGTTCCTGTAAACAATGCGACGAAACGCGCGCAACTCGACCGATTTGTGCACGATTCCAAAGCGGAATGTGAATTAACATGTTATACGCAGGAGCAGCAGCAGCGCTGCTGTGGCGGAGGCACCCTCCCGACAGCGCGGTTTGTTTACTGGGCCTTGGTTTCTTCCTGGTTGAAGTCTTCTCGCACTTGGGTGCGGCGGGCGTAAAACGTATCGAGGTGCTTCTTCGGGATCTTCTTGAGCAATTCTTTCGGGAACGCTCGGAACAACGACCAGGCGAGGTCGAGCGATTCAAAGATATCACGCGACTGGTACGGTCCCTGCGCAATAAACTTGCCTTCAAACTTGTCGGTAAATTTGAGGTACAAGTGGTCTTCCATCGACAGCGCTTCTTCGCCGACGACGGCCTTCATCGCTTGCACGTCCTTGCCGGTTGCATAACTCGCGTACAGCTGGTTCGACACGGCCGCATGGTCGTCGCGGGTCATGCCCTCGCCGATGGCACTCTTCATCAAGCGCGACAACGACGGCAGCACGTTGATCGGGGGAAAGATTTGACGGTTGTGCAATTGGCGATCCACGTAAATCTACAAAATGGGCATGCCAACACATGAGGTCTGCGTCGCTCGCGCTGAGGCGTCACACGCAGTCCAGGATAAAGGCCAACACACAATTCTAGCCGTCGACATCAACGAGCGAGCGGCAGCGACGGGCAAAATTTTCGCTTGGAGATATGACACCCACCTGGCCTTCCGTGATGTAACCAGTCAAATCCGGAATGGGATGCGTGATGTCGTCGTTCGGCATGGTCAAAATCGGCAGCTGCGTGATCGATCTGCGTGGACGACGTTAGAGAATGCATGCCAACGACAACGCTTGATTTACGCACCCGTTGCGACCCATGACACGACCAGCGCGTTCGTAAATGGTCGACAGATCCGTGTACATGTACCCGGGGTACCCACGGCGACCGGGCACTTCTTCGCGGGCCGCCGACACTTCGCGCAGCGCATCAGCGTAAGAACTCATGTCCGTCAAGATCACGAGCACGTGGAGGTCGCGTTCGTAGGCGAGATATTCGGCGGTCGTGAGCGCCAGACGCGGCGTGATGATACGTTCGATTGTCGGGTCGTTAGCCAAGTTCATAAACAGCGCCGTGTTTTGCATGCACCCGCTCTACACACAGACAAGATGGAGGTCACACGTCGTCGATGCGTCAAGTGATCATGCATTCAAACATATCGAGAACGAGATGAATCCTCATATCTCACAACCGATAGGATCATCCACCTTGGCACCAAGATGGACCCGTGGTCGATATCTCAAACCAGACAAAAGTCGTACCTCTTCGAAGTCGTTGCGGAAGAAACGAGCCGTTTCCATGTTGACCCCCATGGCACCGAAGACGATGGCAAAGTTGTCCTGGTGCGAGTCCATGACGTCTTTGCGCTGGACCAGACCCGCTTGGCGACAGATCTGCGCGGCGATTTCGTTGTGCGGTAACCCGGCGGCGGAAAAGAGCGGAATCTTTTGGCCACGAGCAATCGAGTTCATGACGTCGATGGCCGAAATACCCGTTTGGATCATTTCCTTGGGGTAGTCGCGGCACGACGGGTTGATCGGCTGCCCTTGGATGTCCAAGTAGTCTTCGGCAACGACGGGGGGACCGCCGTCGATGGCCTTTCCAGACCCGTTGAACGCGCGACCCAACATCTCTTCCGAGATTGGCATCTTCAACACGTCGCCCGTGAATTCGCAGTGCGTGTGTCGGTTGTCAATCCCGTCCGTTCCTTCAAATACTTGGACAACGGCCTTGCTACCCTGCACTTCCAGCACCTGCCCTTGTCTACAAATGCATCCACCCATCACGATTGCATTCGTCCAGGGGGTCATTCATCGTACCGCACTTCGCCCGTGGACAACGTCAAGTTGACAATTTCAGCGAACTTGGGCAGCTACCAACAGCAATGCGGTGAAGCACGCAAGACAAATGTCTGCGCGGTATGGTAGCAGTGCAAGTACCTTGACGTTTTCGAGGATGACGAGCGGCCCATTCACGCCCGAGATCGTGCGGTAGTCTACATGTTCAATCCACGCGATTTGAGGAGATACAGGCATCGTCGGCAGCACGCACCAATGCGGGGCTCCACGTAGTAGTCTCGCACGACGGCCTTCGCGTTCACTTCAAACATCTGCAAGTCGATCGACTTGCTTCCATGGCCTCCTTTGTGGCTCATCTTCTTGGCTCACTTCCCTCTTCGAAGTCACTTTGTGTCAGCCCCAGACGAGGCGGAAAATATTAAATGTCACAGGTCGTCACTTCCCATACAAAGACTTGCCCATCACTGCCTCTCAAAGTAGATTCTCCGGATACCTTCGCCTGTATCCGAAAACCCCCAAGATCCCGACAATTGAAGTTTGCAAATCGACATCTCGGGGTTTCGAGGTTTCGGGGTTTCGGGGTTCTTGCCATCAAATTTCAACCCACACCGTTCTCCACATGCATATTGCAAGTATTCCTTCCGTCGTGACTTGTTTTGGCAGGTGCAAGCAACACGGTGTGATCTTGTGCTCCGATGGGCACTGTATGCCTGCAATGTAGAATGCTTACACAAACGTGCTGGAGACTTGGACTGCAGGGCTTGCGATGCGTGTCTACAACCTCCGAGACATGTACTGAATCTCGCGTGTCTTTGGCGATATTGCAAAGTGCTTGCAACGACAAGGACGACTCCGTTGCAACTACAACAAAGCAAGCGTTGGGCGGACTGCACGAGCGGTTGGTGTGCTCCAACCCTCCAGCATACTCGACGTGTTTGGTTGCACAGTGAACTTCGTTAGGTTGGCATACTGCAACCACCACCGTCGCAGCGACCAGGATCGACTTGATTGCCCTCGTGGACATGCAAACGTTGGAGTGCACCCCTCATGTAACCATTGCTAAAATGGCTGGGAGTTTTTCCCATGGCACCAGCCATGCTCACCCTGTTTTCCCCTTCTTTGGCTCACTTCACCGGTTTTGCGATGCAGCAGCTATCTTCTCGCCGGACGTGGATTCCGTGCCGTGATGTTGTAGTCGGCTTACATACTCCGTTCCAATCGAGTGACACGCCAGGATATCAAAAAAATAGTATCATCTACTGCATCAGAATATTCATAACTCGAATACCATTGGCTACCTATTATTTTTAAAGTATGGGGCGATGGAATTGGTCATGTCCCGCATTTCAATTCGCGGCACACGGCGCGACTGCCTGGGCGGACGGCATCGTCGTCTGGACTGGATGACGCCAGTCCAGACGATATTCCATGACGAACGGCTCACTTGTCCAACGCTCCGCGCGATCGCAAAATTCGTCATTCGGTTTTCGATGATTTTCATATTTTTTACTGTAAATTGGCGAAACAAGCTGATTGGCTGATGAATCGGGCCAGCTGAAAAGCGAGACAAGTCACGAGGTGTGAGTTTTGACGCCTTCGAGTTGTCCGTGTCCTTTTAAATTGCATTGTGGAGTGTCTGCCTTCGATTTTTTCTTGGAGATTATATCGCTGGGAATTGTGCGACGACCTGGTGATCTATGCTGGTGGGCTGCCCATGCCGCGAATCAAAAGGGGCGCGTGGAATTTCTCAACAAGAAAGTGTGCCAATCCCAAGAACAACAAACCGATGTTGGACTAGTAAACGCTGCACGATTGTCCCAAAATTTGTATGGAACACGATTTTGTAGAACCAATAGTACCTAGTATTACTATGAGAAAACTCTGTTCGCGACGCCCAATATTTTATTCATGTTTTGATATAAAAATTGCAAAATCGGGATGAAATTCCCTTGCTCTGTCGATTCGTTTTGAAGGGTTTTTCCCACCTTTTTCGCGATTTTTCACACGATGCCAATCATTGCAAGATTCACAGCATCTTGCACCGCATATCGAGCAGACACAATGGCGGCGCATTCGTTCCCTGGGCCGACGACGCTTGTTTCGACGGGCCCTCGTCCTTCCTTCCTCATCTCGCAGCTCGCCGACTCGTCGCCGCTCAAATCGACGCTCGAGGCTTGCTTGAACACCCCGATGGTGCCCAACTCGTTTGCGTTCGCTCATCGTGGTGCCCCGTTGCAGTTCCCTGAACACACGCGTGAGTCTGCCATAGCCGCGGCACGTCTCGGCGCTGGGACGATCGAATGCGACGTGACCTTCACCAAGGACAAGGAGCTCGTGTGTCGCCACGCCCAGAACGATCTCCACTACACGACCAACATCTTGTTGACACCGCTGGCAGCCAAGTGCACGACGCCGTTTACGCCGTACAACCCGGACACGAACGAACCGGCGACAGCGGAATGCCGGACGTCCGATTTGACGCTGGCCGAGTGGAAGACACTGCGGGGGAAGATGGAGGGCTTCAACCCCAAGGCCCGCACCGTCGACGAGTTCGTCGACACTGGCACGCCTGGCTTTCGCACGAATCTGTACGCTGGCGCCACGAGTGGCACCGTCATGACGTTGGCCGACTCGATTCGGTTGTACGAACACCTGGGGGTGCGCCACACCCCTGAAGCCAAGGCGTTTGCCGGAGCGGTCGAATGGACGCGGGCCGCCTTTGTCCAGAAGATTCTGGACACGTACAAGTCATTCCATGTCGATCCCAGCCGAGTCTTCTTCCAGTCGTTCTTCCTCGACGACATCTTGTACGTCGCCAAGAACGAGCCGTCGTTTGCCGCCACCGCTGTGTACTTGGACAGCATGACGACCATGGCGGATGCACCGACATCGGCCAACTTTTCCGACTGGCTCGACCGCGGCGTTCGGATCTGGGCGCCGCCGCTGTTTGCTCTTCTAGACGTTCAACAGAACAAGCTCGTGGCATCGAAAGTTGGCATGGACGCGCGGCATGCCGGCCTCGACATCGTTGCGTGGTCCCTGGAACGCCAAGGAATCCTCGCCAACTCGAACGACGCGTGGTATTATCAAACCGTGCTGCCCTACATCAAAAACGAAGGCTTTGCACTGGAGGCGATTCAAGTGTTTGTCCAGGAGCTGCAACTGCTCGGGCTTTTTTCCGACTGGGCGGCGGCGCCCGTGTTTTACGCCAACTGCGTTGGCTACGGGCATAATCCGGTCGTGGCACACTCTGCCCATGATCGCTCGGGACTCCGCTCGTCGGGTGGGGCAGCTCTCGAACCAACAAACGTGTGGTTGCCAGCGCTGCTTGTCGTCGCCGGGGTTGGCGCTGTCGTGTGGAAGGGCCTGGATGACCGACGGCGAAGAAGGACCCCCCACTCGTTTGAGAATTCCACAGCCCCGCTGATCGCGCGAGCCGAAAACACTCGCGAAGATTGAACGTTTCGTTGAATGTGGTGTGATGCAGCACACGAGGCTCCATGGTGGACAGAATGGATGGCTGGCAAGCCTCCTCCAGCTGCGTATCACGTGGTATGTCGGGTGGTCGTGGATGCTGGACGAGTGGTCGTCACAAGCGTTGAAATCACAACAACGCTCCATTTCGTCCAAAATCGCAATGCAATTCGATGGTTGGATGGACTCGTCAGCACGAGCAACTTTGATGATGGTGATGCTGCGCCATGCACGAGAAGGAGCATGCTCGCTCGTGTCGACCCATGGCGAGGTTGCGCACGGCCATCGTAAAGCTCAAAAGTTGGAGTTCGTGCGGTCTAAAGCAGCGCGGCCAGGACGTTGCCCTGCTATGCAAGGCAACGTCGACATCGCATGCAGGTTTCCACACTGGAAGGAGGTGAGAGCAGTCGCTCGGACGCCGCCTTCACGTTCCGAATCGAACCAGCGACGGATAGTGAACCGTGTGCCTTGGTTGCGTCAACATTGTAGTATGTGGTCTCAGTCTGAGGCGCGATTTCCAGGGCCGAGTCGCACGAGTCGGTCAGATCGCGGGTGCAGGATGGCTCACCCTGATCGTGGTACCACATACCGCAGCAGTCGTGGGCAAATCTACGTCGAGGGACAAATTCGGACTTCGAGATCTGCGTCGCATGCGATCGGGGTCACGTGCTGCTGGATTATCCAACGCTGTGAAAGGTCTTGTCCGTGGGTCGTGCGGATCAGCCACGCTGGTGTCAGTTGTGTGTTCGCAAGGTTGCACAGATTGTCTCTTTGCATTCGACGACGACGGGGAGCTCCAAGTGCCTTTCGACAACATTCATCTTTCCGCGACATCCGGCAAGGTCACGCACGGTGACTCGGGAGCTGGCGCCGATGCCGCCGTGGGTTGTGGTGCGGCACAAGTTGTTCCTCGATGATCCTCCACCCGAGCAATGAAAACATGTAATCGCGTTTTGATTGGATAAAATTGGAATTCCACCAACCATAATTTCAAAAATAAGCCAATCGAATTGCATCATCAAGTTTTTCTGTCAAGTGGCGCCATTCTGCGCATGGACGAGTAACGGCATGCGCTCGCTACCGGTCGTTCCATGTGGGCTCGTGCTTGGGATGGAGACATGATTGGGCTGCCTGTGGTGGCGGTAGTGAACCCTGTGATGATCGTCAGCGGGAGCGCAGCGACAAACCGACGGCAACGGACTCCCACGAACACGATATGCCGTTGCTGCACAAGGATCGCATCCCAACGTGTCGACGTGCGATCGCATGCGTTGTGTAGAGGCCCTTGCCCCTCGTGAAAGACATGAAGACAAAGGATGCGACGGCATGATCGGCGGAGCAAGGTGACCGCATCCACGTCCAAACCTGGAATTGTGTTGACGTGCATGACGTGGGTAAGGTAAGGCATACACGTTATTCTTGTCATCTAGATGCCGACCCGACGGTATATCCGTTCGTCCAGCATGTCGGAAGGCTTCAACAAGCGCGCCACTGGCCTGGGCGTCGGTCGTGAATCCATTGGAACAACGTGGGGGCCATCGTTGCTTGGACAAGGTTCGACTCGATGCACGTGCAGAGTAGGAGTTTGCATTCGTTTCGGTCGGCGTCGGTAACGAGGAGGCCCTTGGTCGTCACGACATCGATGGCATGGCGAATCCACAAGTCCGTGTCGCTATTCGAGTGAAGCATGCAGTGGCCGACAAAGGTATTGAGCTCCGGCACACCAGTGATCATTGTCGCCAGCGCGTTCATTGACGCGTCCGTGACTGGGGTGTTTCCGGATTCCATCGAGTCCAAGAGCTGCACAAACGTCTCGAGCTTGGCATCAAGCGGCTGGAACGGATCGTCGGGAGGCGCGGTGGCATACGGCGGGTTCTCAGCGGCGCTTGGGTCAGGCATGGGGTTTCGAACCATGCGACCACGTGCGTCGGGGTCGTGGCGTTGGGACGACGACGATGGCGGCGCGGAATGGCAGTGGTCGATGGCGTAGTTGCCCTGGGCACCTTGTACAGTCACCGACACGGCGCGGTGTCGATCGGGTGGAAGCTCGACAAACTGCGACGGCAAAAGAGACTCTGGCGGCATCGACGACCGTCGGCCATTCACGTAGGTGAAGTGTCGTTGTGTTTGGCTCGTGTGATGAGGATGGTGGGTGGGAAGCGCAGGGTCATGCCGTGATACGTAGGCAGGTGGCGTGTGCTGTTGGCTCGGAGCGTACCGAGAAGTCGATGGCGAGAAACTTGGCATGGGCGGTGGAGCGATGCCAGCCACCGGGGTGAAGATGGTCGCTAGTTGTCATGTGGCTCAGTGCATTCCACGTAAAAGGGCCAGACGTACGCAGCATGGGGAGCGTCACAAATTGCTTGAAGATGTACATGAGCGCGCGAACAATGCCTTCTTTTGCAATCTTGCCGACAAATCCAAAATGGCACGTCGCGAGGCCGACGATCACGTTGCACTTGTGCTTGAATTCGCCCTGGAACACAAGGATGTGAGACATCGTCTCGACGGCACGCAGTTGTCGCACCCGAATCGCCCGAACTTGTTCGCGCTGGAGCAAATTGGCAAGGGTTTGGCCCATCCTGCTCACCACGGCGGCGACCGTCCTGGAAACGAGTCAGCCCCCATCTCGGGTACACGTTCGACGTACCCAATTTGATCGTTGAGATGGTGGAGGTTGAGTGCCACGACTTGCTGCCGTTGACGCAATTCGGCAACCCACCCCGCGCTTTCGCCGCCGACTTTGGTGGCTTCGCTCTTCCAGAAAGCGACTTGAAACTCGTTCAAACGCCCGAGGTTCTTGAGGCGGTCGAGGATGTACACCGAGAAAAACGCGGCTTGCTCCGACTGCAGCACAAGTTTCTTGTCCATCACGTGGCGAAGCAGGCGCGACAGCATGTCGTCGCCAGCTTGGTCGGACCACAGGGTGTCGTACGCGACGACAATTCCAACAAAATACGCCAAATCTTCCACCGACGTCACGAGCGGGACCATGTCGACGACGAAGCGCATGTCAAACAGTTGCGGCGCTTTCAACAGAGCCAACATCCTGTCTTTGAGCTGCAACCGCGCTTGGATCGCAGCCATGGGGCTCTCCGGCGGATACACGGCAGTCATGACCGACTGAAGCGGCGACCATGCGGCAATCGTGTCGGCGGCCGTCCGGCCGAACGTGTCGTCGACAACGTGGCCAGGGCCAATGACGTCGACGATGTCGTACGCCCCCGAGTCCAAGTAAGCGACGACCTGCCCCGTGACTTGATGGAGTAGTTGGAGCACGGTGCCTGGCGCAAACCGCAGCGACACGACTTCGCGAGCGGCAATGACCTGGACGTAGTGAAACTCGTTCGACGCGCGATACTGCAACACCAACGGCTCGTTTGTGCTGTTGGTGATTTGAAACGGACTGGGCGCCTTGGACGGATAGCTTTGAGCGCGCGGTAGGGTCATGATCCCGTGCGCCCATCGTTTCTTTGGAAGTTCGGGCCACACAAACGCCGGGTTTGCTCCTACATAACATCCGTGATGTACCTGCCGCGCTCGATCGCCGGATATGACAAACTCGACGCACCTTGGGCAAGCAAGTAGTCGGTGGCGTGCACAGACTCGTACATGACAGCGTAATGCAAAGCGGTGTTTCCGCGCGACAAACGGCGATTGATGGGAAAGCTATCTTCGACGGATTCGACCGTGAATTGTGATATCGTGTCTTGGGTCAGACACGTCGGGCGAAGGGACGAGTGCGTTACAATCAAGTGAAGTGCTTCCATGTTGTTGGTCGCAATCGCGTGTTCCAGCGCCGCGTCGACGAGTGGATCTTCGATGTTGAAGGACACACCCTGGTTCTTGACGACATATTTGGCGACGTCGAGCAGGTTGAGCGCCAGCGCTTCGACAGCTCGAGACTGGCCAAATCGCCCAGTGTACCCTACCGTCGCACTGTGGTTTTCACGCAGCAGACGCTCCAGCGTCTGGACGTCGCGGGCAAAGTACGTCGGGTCCATCCCGCCTCTCCCGCTCACGGCGAATTCGATTCTGTCGAGAAAAAGTGCATGTGGTCGGTCAGCCTACCGTACGACACCCCATACTGAAATTCATATAATTGTGGCGCACGACTTCCCGTTCGACCAGCAAGAGCGCGCCGCCAGCGCAGACATGACATCGACAATGAATGTGTCTGCCCATGGAAAGAGCGGCGCGCCTACTTGGAACGGCGCACACCGCCATGTCCCCGCGCTGGCTGGGGAGAGCTCCTGGCGAGCGTGGACATGACAAACCTGTATAAATTGATTCAATGCATCCATGGAGTCCCCAGGCACTCCGCGCACAGGCTTGCCGATGGCCTGGCGTTGGTGGAGTTGCGCAATAATGGCGACTTTGCCGGCACCGGTGAGCTCCCGTTTGCTGCTACATCCTCTCACTATGGTTTTTGTCGTGACCTTGTACACATTGCTATGATACCTTTATAGACATTTTTTCTACATTCCTTTTTAAGTACATAAATTTCATCACCCAATAAACACACGCCAATTTTTTTGGGATCAAAGTGGAGTACAAGGAGCACCGACCGTCCCGAGTGGTACTGACAAGTGTATTCTTGAAAATTGTATCGGCAATTCGATTGACATCAACGAAAATGAATTGACAGCCTTTAGACAGGATTCAAAACAGGACTTTCGTGTCCTGTTTCGCTTCCCCCAGCAAGTTTCAAGAACCCCCCTGCGAATATTATTAGGAAACGCAGGAAAACTGATTATCATTCATTTCCCACGGCCTTTGAATTCATTCCTTCCCCATTCAGCAAGTGATGACAACACCAGTGAAACGCCCGTCTTCACCGAGCTCGAAGACGTCGTGCAACTGACCCAGATAAGTGCAGAAATGCCATTCTTGGCCCGAAGGGGCAAGATCACGGACATTTGGGACTGAATCGCACGCAATTTGGCCACCAAAGACGAGTTTGACCGCCCACAATTCGACGGAAAGAAGGCGCAAGCTAGATATATTATCCTCTTACGGGACCATCGTGAGAGCAACAACGCTTCGCAACGAGCCTCGGGTGCTGCCGAGAATGTCATCGAAAAGACCATATTGGTAGATGATCTTTGCAACCAAGTCGACGAAGCCAAGCGAGAAGAAAGCAACAGTCTGACGTAAGAATACGAAGAAGACTCACAAGTCGAAGAGAATGGGGACTTCGTGCGCGAAGAAGCAATGAAGTCGCAAGGAAAGCGAAAGATGAAGGATGAAGACGACTCCGGCCGGGGCGGTGGCGGCAATATGCTGAAGGTTCTTTTGTTGGTTTCAGGCCCGTAGCAATATTTTGTTGAAAACCAAGGTTTAAATGTCGTACGAGGTGCGAGAAGATGTCACATAAACGTGCCCGGGAACATCCAAACATTCATGACATGTCGTGGGAGTGCCATGGAAATGTCAGTCGACTCAGACGCACACACATAGATTCATCGCGACATATACGTGTGTTGTTCTTTGTTATGATGACAGCAGGCAATCCAAGTAGGTGACCCAGTCACTTTATATCACCAACATCGAAAAAGAAATCCACAATGGCGTTTGCATGTGCATAGCCATCGAGTGAGAAGCAGACGTTTGGAATGACGGGTGGCTTAATGCACTGATACACGTAGTGGAACATCAGCATGCGACGAGTGGTCTCAGTCGGACGATGTCGCTCACAGAGAGAACTACGATCAAACCTCGCAATTGATTTGTGTCTGTAGTCGTTTCAATGATTTACAGCTATTTCAGGAGTGGAGAAAATTCTTGAAACGTTTGAAATTGAAATCTGCTCGTTTCCCATTCAGCTCCTCGGAAGCGAAAGAGGAAACGAAAGGACTGTTTTGAAACCTTTCTATTTTATTCAAGGTGTTCTTGAATTGAAGCCAATCATCCACGATAATTGGTAAAAAAGAGATGGTCGCATGCACAGCCACAACCACGATTGTCCTGCAACAAGTCCTACTTTGAAGTATATTGAATTCTACAAATATTTCGGAAAAGATATGCATTTTCATGTGACCAGCTACACGACAGGAGTCCGTGGCAAAGCATTTTCAAACGAGCGAGTGATGAATTCGCATGGCATGCCTTCCCAGGCTTCAATAGTGCGCTTAACCATAGCAATGCGTTTTTAGGCTGCAGACCAGGTTAAGTCATAGCTCGACGTTGATTTGATAGACGGTGGTTTGCGGGACTTTAGAAAGAGTCAAGAATTTTAGAAGAGCCAGTTCAAATAGACTTATGGCGAAAACATGAATATTTTATTGCCATTACGTTTCCCGTTCAGGTTTTGAACGTACAGGACTATTAGTAGACGACAAAATATGTTGAGCGACAATGTACAAGGACTTTCAATGACCCTCTCTTTAACATTGGGCGGAGCCATGGAGGGTTCTGGGGACTCTATTGGTCGACACACTTGTCCTTTTGAAACGCGGATTTTTGCAATCGATTCGTCCTCTTTACAGTGGCGGGCGTCATCGAAGGGACTTTTACTCCTTCACGATAGACTAGGAATACGTGAATCGAATCTGCATCGCGCGCTGGTTCGAACCGTGCAATCAAATGATTCTGAAACACAAAACCTTGCAAAATATTCTACTCCAAAGTTGTGAATGAATTTCCATATGCATCGTATGTTTCTATTTCCTTCTATTTGTGATTGTTGGAGGCGTTCTGAGACATACAATATTTGACAAGGTTGCGTGTTTATGTCCGTGGCTCCTATAAAGTTTCAGGTCAAGGAAAAATTGATAGTGGATGCACGTTGTGATTTTTTTTCAAAAAGTTAATAGTTTTTGTTGAAGTCCCCTCGATGCCGCCCACCACTGTTATATACATTAACTGCGAAAACGACATGGTAGACTAGATAGAATCTTTTGAGTAATGTTGAAAATACTCATGAAATCTCGGGAAAAAATTACTGCGTGAAGTTATTCCCTATTTGATTTAATATATACAACAAAATTTGTAGTCCAGAGGTCATGTAGGTTGAAAACCTCTCAATTTTACTGCGACCTTTGGTTCACAACTGAAACTCACATGGCGACCAATGTGCGGGGTACCAATGCTGCAATGATCGACGAAGTCTGTCAGTTCGTTCAGTCTAATCGTCCCAGGGCCCTAACCGAAGTGGAGCGCCTTGACATATTACGGGCATACGCATACCTCACAACTGACCGATCAACGGATGTCACGACAGAAGTCGCTCGGCTGCTGGTTCGATCCAGGAAAACAATCCTGGCCGTATGGCGAGACTACAATGACGAATAGAAGCTTATTCCTGCACGCACACCAGCAAACACAACTGCCAAATCAACCCGCATACCGAGGACCCTCGACGTCATATCTTCAGTGCAGCGCTTTGTACGCAACAAACGTCAACTGCGAGTACGCGTCGTCGGCAAGGACGTCATGGCCTTTCATTTGGAAACTGGTGTGCTGCAATACAATCCCTACACAAAGGTCGAGCGTGACACCGCATTGAGGTGTGTACAGAAGTTCGTCAAGCACTGCGGATACCTGCGTGGCTCGAAACGTGGCATGAAGTCCCTAGCCCTCACCGAGCGCAACACGATCCTTCGAGACAACTATGTCCGCTTCATGTGTGAGGCCACCCAACATGTCAACACTGCGGACCGACGTACAAATGTATATCTCGACGAATGCTTCATTCATCAGCACTACAACAAGTGCGATATATCACTGTATGACCCAAACGACGACCTCGACGTACAAGTGAAGCCGAAACACAAAAAACACAAAGGGCGTCGGTTCTGTTTCATCGGCGCCATTGTTAATGGTGGTCCTGACAACTCCAAGGTTCTCTGCTACGAGAAGTTCGTTGGTGGCAAACAAACCAAGGATTATCATGGTATGTTTGATCACACGTACTTTGTGGCATGGTTCGGACGTTAGCTGGCCGCGTTGAAAGCGGAGGGGATCGCTAACACCATCATTCTGATGGACAACGCCAAGTACCACAAGTGCGTACCTGAGATGACACCGAAGTTCACTTGGCCGAAGGGAGACCTAATCGACGTTTGCGACTCTCTTGGAATCCCGCACAGTCCTGGTGAGATCAAAGCTTCACTGTGGTCCAAGATCGCTCCGTATGCGTGGATGGTCGTACCTGAGGTTGTCGACAAGGCAGACGCCGCTGGACAGAGCTTGTGTACAGCCCACCCCACCACTCCATCTACAGCCTATCGAGTTGATATGGGCTATTGTTAAAGGGATTGTAGGTAGACAGTACGATACCAACACATCCTTCAAGGACGTTGAAGACCGCCTTGACGCCGCGTTCGAATCGTTGAGCTCCAAGATGGTCCATGGGTGCATCCTTAAGGCTGAAGGTGACCTATTGGAACTACATCGTCACATCTGCGCAATCGACAATGATTAGTCTGGCGATGTCCATGAGGACAACGATGTTTCTGCGAACTCTGAATCTGGCGAGGACAGTGGGTCATCAACAAGTGATGACTGATTTGTGTAAAACAGTGAATTTTCGGTTATTTTGCTCTAAGTTCGTCAATTTTTGTCCTTTTGACGTGCAAACGATAGATCTAACCAATACGCGTATTTTGGCGGAAGGCGGGGCTCATTTGACGCAATATTGACGGAGTTAGGGTGATTTTACTGTTTTTCTCTACTTTTTTTAAACCTTTATACTTTATAATTGTAGATTTATGGAGTTTGTGGAGGTTATGTATGATCTGCAACTCGAACACATCATACATTATTTCGGATATTTATCCGGGAGACCCCTCGATGGTCCCGATGACTGTAAGTAAAGACTAAGCTTAGTACATACCACAACGGACATGCTGAGGCTCCACCGCAGACTAACTTTATGGCACATCGTACGTCGACATCGTGTACCCTGTACCCGGAAAAGCCGACATGGTTTCATTCTGAAAATGCATGGAGGAAGAATTAAGTCAATATATTGAAATTACGAGATTTTGTCCAATTTGATTGGCTATAACTACAGAATTCCCCCGCAATAGGAGACGGTTGCACAATATGCATTAAGAGAGGTATATTGTTTGGACAAGTATTTAGTTACAAAGTGGCTTGTTCGTGTTTGATTGTTGGAAACAAACCATATGGTTTTGGTTGCAAAATGCTCTGATCGCAAAATGGGCATCAAATTCGAATTCAGGAGGGGGTTGATACCCTGGCAACCTCCAGAAGACAAAACGCACACCACAGACAACACACACATCCATTTACATGTTAAGAAAACTGTTCGTCAGCTCGTAAACATCTTCGTCTAAAATTCCAGTGTGGCGCCAACAATTTGCAATTGTTTGCTGCGAGACGGAATGCCATGCCTCCTTGGCCCACTCCAGCGCTTGCAGAAGACTAACTTCATGCAGCTTGTTGACGTGGGACGCAAAGTTCTCTTTGTCCGATTCGTCCAAGGTTTCGACCAAATCGTCAAAACGCCTGACAAGGTACTGCGCACGCAGGCCATTGATCTTGCACTTAAACGCTTGAATGACGCCGGCATCCTGAGGCTGCAGAAAAGCCGTAGTGTTGGGTGGTAGCATACGTACAGTGACATTTGACAGGCGTCCTTCGTAGCGATGGGGAGACGCGTTGTCAAGGAGCAGCAGGACATGGCGCCGTTCTTGCTCCATG
>NW_008580187.1:21680-74815 GCF_000520115.1 Aphanomyces invadans | reverse complement strand
CAGTCCGTGACCTTGTGAGCCATAGACTTGCACTTGAGACACGCAGCAGGCTTCCGCGCAGGGGCAGACGGTGTGTCCGACTTGGTCACTCCGTCCGCGGACCGGGGTTTCGCTGATCCAGCTCCCCCGTCCGGTTTCTTCTCGTCGGGCCTCTTCGACGCATGGCCTCGAGCGTCTTGGCTCTTCGGCGGCTTGGTAGGCTTCTCTCCGTCTTCTACACCGCCGTAGAGTTGGTAACCGGTTGCGAACATCCGCAACCAGTTGACGAAGCGAAGGACGTCGGAGCGCAACGGCTTGTTGACTTGCAGTTGCATTTGCTTCTTGATGGCCGACTGGAGCATCGAGGGTCGGACCACCTTGACCATAAGGTCCACGTCAACTTTACCCTCGTCCTTGAGTACCCACTCTTGGTTGTGGCGTTCTAGGGCCCTCATGAGCCCGTCGAGCATCTCCCCAACCCGAGAGTCGGCGTCCAGAATCTTCGTGTCGAAACGAATGGTCGCCTCCAGGCGCCTCTTCAGGATGTCGAGGTCACGCGGCTCTACTTCCAACGCCATAGAAAACCACGCGATCCACTCGGACTCCGTGATTTCGTCGTACGGCCGGTTGAAATCTCACTACGCCACACGGCGCTTAGTGAAGTGATGTACACATGCGGACACAGGCATCACGAAGGGTCTAGCGCCGGCCGTCTGTAGCGCGTTGATTTGGCCCACGTACCTCTGATAGGCGCGCATAAGAACACGGTGCTCTTGCTTGGTCGAGCCGCTAAAGCTCGGAGCTTGGGGAATCACCGGCGCATGACAAACATACGAGACGTCTTCGCCCATGTCGACGTCATTCTGATCGCCTTGAGGCTGCGACGGCTGTTGACTCGCTGTCGCGACAGTTGTTCGCGGCAGCTCTTGTCTAGTCGCCGCGCCCGTAAAGTCGTCGTCCTCACCAGCCGGTAAAGGCACTTGACTGGGGTCTAGCGGCCAGCCTCTGGCAGCCGCTCTTGCCGCTGGAGCGTTGCCAACGCCACCTCTCCAGGGCATGCTCATGTCGGTCGCCTGAACCTGTCGTCGCCGCGGGGAATGGAAGGGCGCAGGCACCGGCTGGAACGTTCCACGACTGCCGCGCGTCAGGTGTCGGGAGTTTCAACCACGCTCCCTCGACCGCGACCTGTCGTCGTCGCCACGTGGCAAACGCGATCGGTCTTGTCCGTCATGATCACTATCAGCCATTTCAGACTCGTAGTGCACTAAAGATATCTTTGTTGTGAGTCAGCGCCTTGTTCGTCTGCACGGCGGCTTCTTTCCGGGAAGCAATGCAAAATCCAAACGGAGTTACTTCTCATTACCTTCTTGTCAGTTCATTTCGTCCCCCTCAGTACAGTAGCACCTTGCCAGGACGCCCAGACTCCGGGACGACGAGACCCCGGATGATTTTCCTTACAGATCGTCCCGAGCTAGGTCATACCGTAGTGATTGATCCAGCATCCAGCAACTGACCTCAGCGAGGTTGATCTGGACTCGGGGTGAACTTGCAGGTGTCGGCTTTTTCCGGGGTTCACATTACCACTTGGGATCGAGCAGGAGATCTACCGCGTGAGCTATTTTCTTTTTGTTTGTGATGTTGTTGTTGTATTTTGTTGTATAGTACTCCGGAGTACTCGTATGTTCCAAAGTAGGACGGTACGCTTTTCCGTCACTCATTGTACTATTCATAATAGTGTTGATTCTTTTTCGACCGCATGTCAAGGAAGAGGTTTTTGCGTTTTATATCAGGTTTTTCTATTTTCTTTTAGAAAAATCGGACATGGCTGAGTTGTAACTTGACGCTGTGGTGTATTCTTCACAAGGTCTCTACAATTGTACAGAATATTGGAAGAGCGGAAGGATCTACTCGGAACGGACCGTCAAACGAATGCCAGGTCGTCTTCATTCATATGCTTTAAACCTCAACGTCATGAAGCCCGCTCGCATTCCAAACGCGCTACACGTAAAAAAATCCATTCTTGGACCCTGTGGGCGAATCTCTTCTTCATTCTGTGCCACGCTCTAGCTAATTTGTTCCAAACACCAAGAGTCTCATGCTTGGAGTGTCATGAATATATATAATATTGGAGGTTTTCCTCGATACAAATACAGTAGTACACTGGCTTACTATGGCATACTATGTCTACTACTAGTACGAGTAAATCGAGCGCCTTTCGATCCAAGTTCGGCGACGATCTTCCGACGACATGGGATTCTTCCGCTCGCTCTTGGTGGTGTTTGCGATGGGTGTGAGCTCATCGGTGGGAGACACGCCTACGACAACGCCTGGTTTCGCATTCAAGGATGGTTTGGCGCAAGCCCCCGTGCAACTCCAAGCGTTCATCGACCTCGTAGTGCAAATGCTCACATTGCCTTGCTCTCACCCTTCATGATTTGAGATAGTTGTGCCCGTACAGCAAAGCTGCGTACCCTGCGCTCAAGAAACTAGGAGATGCGTTTGATGGATCGGATTTCCGCCTCACCTTCCAAGTGCTTCCCTTGCCGTTCCATCGCAATGCGTTCCTTGCTGCCCAATCGGCAGTATCCGTGGTACGCCTTGTTCGACCCAATGAACAGTACCCGGCATGCTGTAAATGAGTAGGTACAAGCTGTTGGCCCACACAGCTTTGTGCCGTGGCTGGAAACGATATACGCCAACCAAGATACGCTGTCCAATGCCAACACGCTTGACACAACTCCCTCCACCCTCATCAACCAACTCGCGACTTGGGCACATGCTGCGTTCCCGTCCATCAAGATTGACGCTTTCCGCGAGACGATGCAACCTGGGACTACCACTGACGAAAAGACCCGTCAATTGTTTCGGTACACCCTGGCCCATGGTAGGAGCATTTAGCACCTGAATGCTTGGCGACGAGCCATGCACTTGAGGAGCTCCGCGACGTAACCCAAGGATCTCTCTCCTTCAGGGATTGCCGGTACTCCGATGTTTTTTCTGAACGGGGTCCATTTCAACGACGCCGACAGCGCATGGACGTTTGACGACTGGTGCGGTCGGTCGCGCGCCGCGTCCATCTCGTCTGGAAGTCGTTGACTGGATCGGGGATGCATGCGTAGGTACAAAGTCATCAATCCGCTCGTCCAAGCCAACAAGGCCGCGGCGCCTCATTCAAGTGCGATCGTTCCTGACGCATGCCCATGGTCTCACAGTCACTCCATCGTAGACGTCATGTCGATTCATGTGGCTCTCCCCGACCGCACTGTGCACCTAAACGCGCCCCCTTCCGTGTGCGGCAGCGACCACGTTGCGTGTGGAATTGCTGATGGAAAGACCGTGTGCTGCAGCCTCGCGTCGGAAGTGTGCATCGTTCGCCGCGGTTGCATGCAGCATGAAGCGTTGGCCGCTCTCGTGCAACAGTAATCGTTCCAATTTGCACCCCGTTTGGTTCACGACGCGGAGGTTCTAATGCTGCCTGTCATGACTGTGCTCTGCGTTGTCCCGAGGTCAGGATTCTCATGCACCAAGCATCAAACCCTTGGACACACCATCCATCCAAGCCCACGTTGAGGGCGCATGAGATAATTTCAAAATGCACGTTCAAATGCATCAACGGACCTCTGGACTTCGCGCGGATCTTGTCAAACTGCCTTTACCACCCAACATCGAGTTGGATGATGGGAGACCACCGTTGGAACGTTCAGTCTGTTTTCTTGCACATGCACAAGGCTATTCAGCTCCACTACATCGCCTTGGAAGTACGTTTCTTTTGATTCTCTGCCGGTGAGATCCGAGCTTCGAAGGTCCCTGTCGTTTAGCAGGAACCCCATCGTGCACTGCTTCATGTCATGCGGTGTGTCGCTGACGACAATTGCAATGGACGGATCATCCGGATACAGCACCCGGACGTGGAACCAAAACTTATTCGGACAAGCATACTTATCCGGATTCGCACTTGAAGTTCATCGTCTCGTGCAATGGTCAATATTTTTTATGTATTGAATTCCCTAGAGATTCAAATTGAAAAAATATTCCATCATGGAGAGAACGTGCGGTGCGCGCACGTGAAGTACGGAGGCATCATAAACGAGCGCCATTTTGAATTTGACGATCGAGAAAGGACATGGCTGCGCTCCCGCCGTCTGCGCTGAAGTGGCCTGTGCCATCGGACATCGAAGTGAGCGACTCCACCACGCCGGCGCATATTGGAGACATCGCGAAAGCGGCGGGCTTGGTATGATTGATAACGCTCGAGCATCTTCCACTTAACATTCATGTGTTTGGGGTCCATGACAGCTCGACGACGAAATCGTGTACTACGGCACTACCAAAGCCAAAGTTCAACTGTCCGTGCGAGATCGCTTGGCGTCGGTCAAGGACGGCAAGTACGTCGTAGTGACGGGCATCACTCCAACACCTCTCGGCGAAGGCAAGTCGACTACCACAATCGGGTACGTCCAGCGTCGTCATCGTTTTCATTTGCGCTAATCTCATGAAAATTAGTTTGGCGCAAGCATTGGGTGCTCATTTGAACAAAAAGTCCTTTGCGTGTATTCGACAGGTAAGCTATCCACGTTCTTCGCTGCAATGTGACAGAATTCTCTCACATAGCCGTCGCAAGGCCCTACCTTTGGCATCAAGGGTGGTGCCGCTGGGGGTGGATACGCCCAAGTGGTGCCCATGGACGAGTTTAACTTGCACATGACTGGGGACATCCACGCCATCACCGCCGCTAACAACCTGGTACTCAACGCCGCAGCAAAGACATCGCAATGCAATCGACTGAGGTGGCCATATGTAATCCATCCCAGGTCGCGGCTGCCATCGACGCGCGCATGTTCCACGAGTCGACTCAATCGGACAAGGTACGATATTTATTGAATGCAACCTTGTAAATACTGCATCAACGCTTTGAATGCACCTCTTTTGACTCTACGGGGATATACATGGCCTCTCTGGGTGGTGTTCAATAGTTCACGGTCTACTTGGACTTGTCTGCCTTATCGTCGCCGTTGGTCCCTGCATCCAAATCCACGGAGGAGGATTTTTGACGGCTCCTGATGTAGGCGTTGTTCAACCGCCTGTGTCCGGTCAAGAAGGACGGGTCTCGAGTGTTTGCGAACGTCATGTTGCGTCGCCTGCGCAAGTTGGGCATCGACAAGACCAATCCCGACGACTTGACCGACGACGAGCGCAAGCACTTTGCTCGTTTGGACATTGACTCTTCCACGATTACTTGGTATAGACAAAACTCCCATAGATGCACTCGCATTGTCGGTTTTGTGTATTGATCTCGTTGAGATGAATACACAAAAATTGCCAAGTGTGGATGAGGAATGCCTCGGGGATATTTTGCCTTGACTGGTTAAATGCTGTAGGAACCGCGTGCTCGACACGTGCGATCGCTTCTTGCGAGGTATTACCACCGGCCAAGCTGCGACTGAATTGGGCCATGGCCGTAACACTGGGTTCGACATCACGGTACGAGTCATCATGGCATCGGTTCTTTGTGTTGAAACGTTTTGTCGGATTCACGAAATTGGTGGTCCAGGTGGCGAGCGAAATCATGGCCGTCTTGGCGTTGGCGACGAGCTTGGCGGACATGCGCGAACGCTTGGGTCGAATGGTAAACCATTCAATAATTCGTTCGGGGTGATACTCAAAGAGCTATCTGTGAAATTTCAGGTGATTGGCATGAGCCGAAGCGAAGTTCCTGTGACCGCCGACGACTTGGGTGTCGGCGGCGCCTTGACTGCGTTGATGAAGGATGCCATCATGCCGTACGTCTGCTCGATTCGTCTTCACGACGATTAGTGAATCAATGTCGTAGGACTCTGATGCAAACGGTCGAACAAACGCCAGGTTCAGTGACTCCTCGAAATCCTGTTTGCAAGTGGAACGCAAGTTCATGGCTTGTGGTTAGTGCTGGTTCATGCCGGGCCGTTCGCCAACATCGCACACGGCAATTCCTCTATCATCGCTGATCAAATCGCGCTCAAGTTGGTCGGTTCGGATGGAATTGTTGTCACTGAAGCTGGATTCGGCGCCGACATTGGCATGGAAAAGTTCTTCGACATCAAGTGCCGCGCCAGTGGTGAGTTTCGGTGTGTCCAGTTAACGTTATGGGTGATAACGCGTGTTTTTCTCGCTCGATATAGGTTTGATTCCGCAGTGTGTCGTGCTGGTGGCGACTGTGCGCGCACTCAAAATGCATGGTGGTGGCCCCACTGTGACCGCTGGCAAGCCGGTACGTCAATTCCACTTCCCAAACATGACACGTGATCCCTGATCTTTACACGATTATGGCAGTTGGATGCAGTTTACGTCGATGAAAACATCGACCTCGTCACGGAGGGGTGTGCCAACATGATGCAGCACATTCGTAATGCGGTTCGTCAGCCATCGCAAAGCGTATTTCATCGCGGTTTGTTCACGATGTTTGGTACAGCTCAAGTTTGGAGTGTCGGTTGTGGTGTCGGTGAACCGTTTTGCCACCGACACGGATCGAGAAATTCAAATCGTCCGGTCCAAGGCCGTCGAGGCGGGTGCGTCCGCAGCTATCGAATGCAACCACTGGTATATGTCGTTTCAAAGTGCGCCTATTGTCCCAACACTCTTTTCATCAGGTCCAAGGGTGGTGCAGGGGCGGTCGAATTGGGCAAGGCCGTCGTGGACGCGTGTGCGGCGCCGTCCAACCATTTCGACTTTTTGTACCCCTTGAACTGGTCTATCGAAGAGAAAGTAGACGCAGTGTGCAAAAAAATCTACGGGGCCGACTCGGTGGAGTTTTCGCCCTTGGCGCTCGAAAAGGTCAAGGTCTTCACGGCCTGTGGCTACGACAAGTTTCCGATTTGCATGGCCAAGACGCATCTCAGCTTCAGCACGGACCCGACCAAGAAGAACGTTCCGTCTGGGTATGCGTCTCGCATGGTGATGAGTCATCTCATGCACGAATGTAGCTTCTCCGTGACCATACGAGACATTCGTGCGTCGGTCGGCGCAGGCTTCCTCTACTTGCTCTGTGGTGACATCATGACAGTGCCTGGGCTGCCCACGCGTCCTGGCTTTTACGACGTCGACGTCGACTGCGACACTGGCAAGATTGTCGGGTTATTCTAGACACGCTGATACCTAGTCCTGTGGTACACCGAATGCCATGTTTCGTCCAAAGTACAATGGAATTCTCTGTCTGCGCCGTCTTCGTGCTTGTTCGTGTCGCGAGGTGATGCTACCACCAAGTCACCTAGACATCATGCAACTGGTTGACCCTGAACGACTCGAATGTCGACAGGTTAGGAAAGCTGCACGCTGAAACCACCCAAGGTGCTCACGAATAAAGGTGGGTGAGCCCACCGACCACCTTGCGACGCTCGCCCGTCAAGTCGATGGGCTATGGAGCTCAGGTGGATTCACGATCGCGCCAAGATGATACTGTAGGAATGTGTGGTCGATAACGCTCTGCCAATGCACAGATTCAAGCATGCTGCAAGAGCATCGCGGTGGAAGCAAGTGTGGTGCCGCGACTCCCTTCTCGAAGTCAGTTCCCACAAGTTTCATCCTTTCGATCACATCGCTGTATACGTCAAAACCATGCGCGCATGAGGGCGGCGATGACAATCACCCGGCGTTTGTACTCCGACGTCACGACCCAGCTCCGAATGCTCACACTTCCTGTGGCTGCGACCGCGCACGCTAATGCGTCTCGGGCGCTGCAAACAGCGTTGAAGCTCAGCTCGACGCCTGCCTTGGCTCGTTTCAGAATGATTCCGAAATCACTTCCATTGGCATAGCGCCATTGTCCACGACTTTCCCCAAGCAGCGCGGCACGTCCAGGCGGATCCTCGAATGCCATCCATTCAGTCCACATCACCAGCGATACGCATTGTATTACCATGCTGAACAACCTACAAAGCTCCAACAGCTTCCCTGCCGCGAGCGCAATCCAAGCGGGATGACAATCGGTCTTCTTCAACCTTTTTCGCCATAAACACCCATGTTATTCTGGTTGACGCGCGTTGGTGTCGGCGGCATGGATGCGATACCGCGCGACAGTTTCCTCGACAAGCAAGTGGTCGCAATGCCAGTCGCTGTCGAGCATGTGATTGATAAAGTGGTCGGCGACGCTTGTCCTAACGTGAGTCGACTGCACCGCCCTGTGCACGTCGTGCCGGCTCTGCTCCATGGCTGCCGCGGGGCTCAGATGTCCATCTTCGAGCAACATGCGTAGTCGCACGAGATGCAAGTGGCCCTTCAACACGTCGACGCTGGTGGCGTCGGCATGCAAAAGCAAATGCACAACGCGAGCTCCACGCCTCGAGGCTACGTCGTCGTCTACTTGGAGGAGATACCGCTCGTTTGCAAATGTGTCGAGCGTTTCCAAGCGCAGCTTGTCCAAGCGGGAGCTCAAGGCGACGCTGGTTCGTTGGAATCGACTGGGGTACCCCGACTGGAACCGCAGCACAAACGCTTCGTTCGCGCTGACCTCGCTCGGGGACAGAATCGGGTTCTCGTTGGCAAGATGGGTGGTCGAGCGGTCATGTCCTTGCCAGTAGTGGTCGATGACCAAGTGGAGACGTTGTTGGTTCAACGTGTGCAGAGCCACGATCGAGAGCGACTTGTAGATCGACACCAAGTGGATGGCGGAGAGCACGCCGAACGCCGCGGCGACGTTGGCGGTCGCACTACCGACAATTGGCGAGATCGCAATGCCCAGCGCTGTCCCCACAATCGACGACGCGATCGACTGCGATCCAGCCTTGGCTGTGATGTCGGCCAGGTTTTCTTTCTGCGCAAACGAGTAGTGAAACCCGGCGCGGGTTGCGCTCGACGACAACCACGAGATGTTTTTGGCCACGTTGGCTGTCGCAGCCATGGGCAAAAAGTAGGCCGGACAGAGCGGGGTGAGGATTTCGACGAGGGTCGCTGCGTCCATGGCAAAGGCCGACACCATGCGCCACCGCTACGCGACGTTTGGTCAACTATAGAGCTCTTCACGAGGGCAGTGCAATACGTTTTGGGGAATACACTGGAATCGAACCCACATTCAACAAGGCGTCCAAGTCACGACATCGCCGATGCATTTTGGATCGCAGACTTGACTGCGCGCCCCCCCCACGATGCAATCCAAACTCCATCCATGAAGCGAAACCCGGCGGAATTACGCAAACGACGTACCTTGGGGTCTGCGTCGAAGCGATGGTTGACGAGGCTTGCGAACAGGACACCACCAAACTGCCCCAACCCATCCTTGATGACCCAATTGAGCGCGGCTGCCATGGGAATCGCGCCGCTCTGGAGACCGATCGCGAATAAGAGCGATTGCATCGAGAGGACCCCGCACGTCGAGCCAGCGACGCTCGCGATGAACTGGTATCTGACATATGGCAGATAGTCTGGACTTGTTGACGTGGTATGGTCGCGCGGAAGGAACAAGTCTTCAAGAAGCAATGGGATATTTCGGATCGACTCTGCCAGGGATGGCGTTGACGACGCCATGAGTTCCAGCGTCCGTGACCTCGACCCGGCTGGTGTGTGGAACGCATACTCACGATGGCCATGTTGTTGCGAGGCAGTCAGTGGTCGCTTCTCAACCGTCTTGTGGATTGCACGGAAGCAGCGGGGAAACGATGCCGCCGCATGGACGCAGCGCATGCGGCGCGACACCAGCATCCTCGCGCGGTGGTTGCTCCGAATTGAGTCGACAATATCCGGATACCGTCCCAGTTTGAAGCACTGGGGTTGGCTACCCGGATAACATGCACCCAATGAGTAGCAGCGTAGGAACATGCGAACCTGACCAAGAAACCTCGAAACCCCGGAACCCCGAAACCCCGCCAAGGAAATGCAGGGGTTTGCTTTGGGAAGCAGACCACCTCGATGAAGCAGCGTATTTCCACGATGAAGCAGCGTATTGCCACGCAGTCTCACCAGCACCCAAAATGGCACTTCGACGGCATGGTTTCCTCCGACGAAGTTGCATGCGTTGCTTCGTAGCTGCCATGGTGGCGGACAGCAAGTCGTTCCTCGGTGAGCTCATTCAAGTATTGGGAAGATTTAAGCTTGAAGAGCGTGGTGGGGGGATGGTGAAGTCATGTGAGAGACGAAGCAGCGTCGACTGGGACAGCGAGGGAGCCGCGGCCGTTGAGGGCACTGCCGTGGATAGATAACGCACGAGTCGACGATTCCATCGGAGCGACGGCGAGGTAAAGCAAGTGGACTTGTCACGGGCAGACTAGAGATAACTGAAGCCTCCAACCTTGCCAACTGCAAGCTATGCTGTGGCTCAGCCCAGCGCGAGGTGTCGGCAACCAAATTATCTGCTGGCAACGACAGAACTGCGGATTGAGCTAGCAGTTGGCGAGGGTGATGTTTAGCAGACACATGGAGTGTTTTTGCCCACTGATTTGGTGGTCTCGGTCATCAGCGAGCAGCCCGCCGCCCAGGAACACCGTGAAAAGTACGTTGACGCCTGAACAACGTGTTACACAGCCAATACGCGCGGTGGATTCGAGAGGTTGGCAAGCGCAGCCACGTTCTTCATGTCGAAGGACTCGGGGCATCCTCAGGTTCTGCCTTGCTCTGGTCAAAAGAGCTCGACTGTAGACGACATGGCTCATCTGGTATGGCCGATTTCCCGCAACCACGAGCTCTTGCTTACTGGCATTCGCAGGAAAGAATGCATGTGAAATAGGATCGGGTGTGTACCTCGCGGTGAAGGCACCATTTGATGGTGGGACTAGCCCGACGACGTTGCGAGCGGGGGGAACCTGAAGCAACTGCTACATGTGAACCCCGAAACCCTTTGAGGTTTTGAAGTGACCACTTGCCACGCATGGAACTGGAGATTATGTGTTTGGAGCTCGTATGCACGCGCTGTGGTTCGACCGTGCAAGTCCACCTCGAAACCCTGACAGGACCCTCACGCTCCCGTAGCTGCATCGGGCAGATTTCATCCATCCAACAACCCCTTGCGGAAATAGTCCCCCAATGGTCGACACCCCCCACCATCGGCCATTCCGTCGATTGTCGCTAGTCTTGTCAACACCCCCCTGGGTTCTGTACCCACATCAGCCACACCTACTTTGTCGACATGCGTGACTTACCACGCGCCACCATTGAATCTCAATCTGTCTGCGATCCCCACGTCCTTCCCAGGTCCAGCGGTACCCAAGCTCATACACGTTGCGGCGACCCCTCCATTCTACTTCTCGAGTGTCGTGCCCCCCTTGTGCCCTTGGCCCAGATCAGGCTCCCTCCCACGGGGGGTTCGAGTTCCCCTGCCCGAGCTGCTGTCCAGGGAAGTTTCCATGGATGCGTTGACGGCGTCGTCGAGACAGGACCTGCCACAAGACGTTCAAAACGACGGCTGACACACGTCTCGAACCCGTTTGAAACGGCTGCATCAACATTTGGCAAAACCGTTACATGACGCGGCCGCGTCATCCACTCATTTACTCGTGGATTGGCTGAAATGCTAGATTTTCAAAGTATCTGATTGGCTTTCGCTGAAACATGGGAGGGGCAGGTTTCGGATACGGTATCCGGTCCACCGCCGGCCTGTCTTTTCTTTCACTTTTGCATTTCCGAGCACCATCCCGCATCAACCATGACGGTCCAGCCGCAACTCGACTCGCTTCAGACGTCCGTGGACGGCGGCATCCAAGAAACCCAGACCTACTTGGCCAACGTACGTTGCATGCGCTCCTTCGATGTGTGTGTGCGATGGCGGCTGATGGATGTGCGTAGTTGCAAGCACGCATTGCCGAGTACGATTCGCAATACCAAGTTTCGGAAACCGCGTCGTCGTACTTGCAAACAGCGATTGACGCTGCGAACGCTGCCGTCGACGACTTGAAGAAGTCGGCGACGTCGCTTCGCACGACGACCCTGTCGGCTGCCCAAAAGCCTGTAGAACTTGTCCAACAGGCGCTTGCTCAAGTGTCGCAGTCCCTTGTCGTCATCAAAGAACACGCCGCTACGTACGACACCAAGTTCCAGCTGGCTGTTCATGATGCCCGTGGAAACTTGGAAACTTTGACGGCGGTCACGCGTCAACGCACCACGGATGCGATCCAGCAAGCGTCGGAACAAGCCACCAACGTCCAAACTAGGTTGGCGTCCACCGCGCATGGCGTGGGTACCTCTGCCATCGCCTATGCTGGCGGTGTCGTGCAAAAGGTGGAAGCTATGGACCAATATTACCACGTGAGCGAAAAGCTTCAAGACACTGTTGCGCTGGCGACGGGAAAGGCCAAGGAATTGGATGCTACGTACCAAGTGACCCAGCGCGCTCTTGACTTGGATACCCAAGTCACTGGTGGGTTTGGCGCTCGCACGTTGAACAGCGCGACCGAATTGGTACATTCTGGCCTGGACTACATCACGGGCAGCCTGCAGTACGCCAAGGACGTTGCGACGTCGTCCAACCAGCCCATGACCACGACAGTCCCGACCCTCGAACCCGTCAGCGCATCGGTCGACGACGTGCGTGTGAAGACGACAAAGACTGGCGCCGTCGAAGTGCACGAAGAAGTCGTCGAAGACGCCCAGTAGATGGGATCCTTTCCTCTAAGTATACATATATATTTGAACATCCCCCCACCTTTCTTGGGTCGATGCATCATGTTGGTGCCGCACGCGCCGGAGCACGGTCCATCCCATCATCGCGCCATAGCCGTGACCTGCGCTCCCCAAGACTCGATGCCAAAATATCACTTCGCATGCTCCGCGGCGATCAGCGCGCATGGCGACGAGAGCGATCGACGACATTTGAACAACGTCGTTCATGTGTCTCAGTGGGACAACGCGAGGTGGTTCATAAGGCGCCTTATAACTTATTTCCTTTGGAAAACAGCATCGTACGCATGCGGGTCAGGATGGACGGGCCGGGAGCAGCCTGTCGAAACGACGATGCCGCGGCTTGGGTCGGCCTTGTCGGCGATGCTGCACGACCCCGTGAGCCGTCGCGATGGCACACACCGATTCATCGTACCTGACTTTCTTCGATTCGTCGGGCATTGAAACACCACGGGGTTTTCGTGGCGCTGGTCGATCGAAAACACCTTGTCGACGGGAATCGCGAGCCCGGTCTCGGTCGATGCAAACATAACGTCGACCGACGTTTGCGTCGGGAGGACCGGCCGGGACACGATCGCCATGAAATACTTGGCGCCAACGGGGGCCATGACCGCTTCGCCGATTGCAAACTTGGTCTGGCTCGTGAACGTGTGATGTTTCCTGTCGTCCAACGGCGCATGGGGCACGCAGTGGATGCGATGGAGGGTCATGTCTCCATGGCACAATGTGGTGTCGGCGCTCGACCCGCCTTCGTACCCGCTCGCGCTCTTCCAATTGCGCGTAAACCGCTTCTTCGGGCTCAGCACTGCCTCACGTCGTTAGCCACACAACTCGATCGCTTGTACCTGTGGTGTCTGTGATGGGCGCGATGTAGTCGTACGGCACGCCGTCGTAGGTTTCGCCGTAGTCATACACAACACGGTAAGCGTTGGTCGCAGCGGCCACGGCTTGGATCTGGCCCGTGCAATACTTGGCAAAGCGGGGGCTGTACGCTAGCACGTGGTCCAGAGGAAGAAACGCGGGCGGCTTCTTGGTCGCGGGCACGGCGGCGTGCTGGAGGGTGTGGAACGATGCCTGGCCTGCGGCGTGAGCTTGCGATCGAGACGGAAGCGCGCGCGTACCTGCTTGAGGATCACACCGTCGGCGAATTGAATGTCGCAAGTGTTGTGCGCGTTATGCACGTTGCACACGCGGCCCTTCTCCAGGAGGTTGCTCATGGGGTGCGTGGCCGTCACCCAATCGTCAATGTTGAACCCTTCTTCCGTCGCCCCCATGCCTGGACGCCGCCGCCGTGAGCCCGTCCAAGATGGCGCCGCCACGTACCAAATGTCTGGTGGATATCGAGCGACATGAGGAACGCGCCCGCTTCCCGGCTGCTCGAGTCCGCTGTAGCAATGGTTGTGACGATATCGGCGAGGCGGCGGCGGGTCGCACCTTTGCGCAGAAACACAGACGGCACGGACGAGTCGACTTCGCCGTTGTCGTACTCGACAAACACCGTGCGATTCGAATTGATGCCGACGATGTACCCGTGGTTGGACACGCCCAGCTCAAGGTCGTGCACGATGATCTAGTGTCGAGTAGTCAGGCGCCGTCGCTCGTATACAAGCGAGGAACGAACCCGTTCGTGGACGCAAAACGTTTGCCCTGCCACGTCAATCTCAACGTCGTTGGTGGCTGTGATCGCATTCGACTGGGACCTGCGACAGCCACATGTTCGTCAACGTTGCTAGCAACGGCTATGCGCCCGTACCTCGGCACCGCGACCAAGTGCTCGAGAGGAATGCTCGTCAGTGCGTCGTGCTCCCCGTCAACTTTGACATCAAATGCCGTGGCACACCGCCGGCGGCGAATGGTGCATGGCACGAGTTGGTCGCGCACCCACTGTCACCGCCCATGAGCGCGACACCATCCGACCAGCACACCCCCACGTACACTGAGCACTTTGGCGCCGGGGTACACCAGGTCGTGGACCTTTGCGAGCTCGACGTACTGCTCAAAGAGGTCCGCTGTGGGGTCGCACGGCTGACACTTGGCAGGAGCGACCTTGTCATGGAGTTTCTGGTCGAGATCTACACGGCCTGGTCACACCAAGCCAACAACGGCGATGTACCCTGGACGACGACGGCGTCGTTTGGCGCGGGGTGGCCTTTGGGATGGGGCTGGATCGAGCCAAAGTAGCACAGGGGCAGTGCATGAACCAGCACATGCTTGCGCGGAATCGCGTCGGTGGTCGGGTGGTCAGCATTTGGTGGCAGCAGCGCCATTTGCTTGGACGACGAGCCGCGGCGCGTCGACGCACCAGGCGGTGGTGGACCGTCCAGGTCGTTGTTCGAGCTTTGGCGGGTCCCAATCTGTTTCATTTTCATATACGTGGCGTGCATGCGTCGGAGAGTCTGGTCCGCCGCGTCCCGCAGCGCTTCCGACTGGCCGCTCGACGTCTTTGAGTACACGGCGATTTCAGCCGTGGACAAGCCACCTGGCTCACTCGTCAGTCGAGCGAGTCATCCGTCCATGTCGCCGTACCGCGATGGATAGCTTGGTCATCGTACACCACGGCGACGGATCGGTGGAGAGTATATGGCGCGGGGTTTGCTTTGTCCTGATGGAGCGATGGCTTGGAATTGGGCGATGGAAGAGCCATCTTGATGTGTGCGAGGACGTGTGCATCGATGCCAATCTCGTTTTGCGACGCCGCGACTTGTGCGGCATCCGGGACGACAGACCCTTCGCTGTCGTCGTCTTTATGGTCTGCACAACATTACGTCGTGAAACCCCGAAATCGATCGATGCCACAGCACTCGAACTCCAACGCACGACGCGAACGAACCTTCCATGGGCACAAACTGGAGCTCCATGTCAAAGTCCTGTCCCAAGATCGTCTGAATGTTCTCGAGAGGCACGTGCTTGTCGAGAGTCAGGTCGTCAAAGAGTATGGATACGGATCGGCCCCGCGGTGCCGCGCCGAGCGTCGACGTGCTATCGTGGTGGCAGTCTGTTTTCCCGTCATCTCCGTCGTCAATGTCCAGGATGTGCCCTGCAAAATACTCGTCGCTGCTGTGGCACTTGGCCAAGACGTAGTCGCCGAGTCGCCATGCCATGATGGCTCGCTGCTCCCTGTTTTCCACGTACTCGGCGAGCTTGGCCGCGGTGGTCCCGCTCGAGCTTTTCAAGTCGACGCCGTGCATGCTCTGCGACCGACGTGAGTCGTTTGATCTCGGCTACCGACGTACCCAGTTGGAATCGTGTCCCGTTTGAGGTTGTAAGCTGCTTCGCTGGGACCGCTCCCGACCGCTCGTGTCTGGCTGGGACGACCGATCTCGACCACTCGATTCTCTCGTCAACCGAGGAAAGATCGTATTGCTCTTCCCACTTGTCTGTTTTTCCAGCAACCGGCGCCCGCTCCCTCGCAGCTGGGTCGCGCGGGGCTGGCTGTTTTCCCGAACGAGGGGCGGAATCATGGCGTGAGCAGTGGATGGCCCAATCTTGGGGGCTGTGACACCGGAAGCCACCGGCAGTGTTGCCGAGCCTTGGGCAGCTGCCATCGAGCCCCCTTGTACCGGGGCGCTATCGTGACTGGGCTATATTTGTAGCCAAGACACCACCCTGATCCGTCGAAACCGACGTGAACAGGTGAAACTAGCCCCCCGCGCGCGGTTCCATCCCGTCATCGATTGCAGGGCGCGATGTAAACGTCAGGCGTAGCGATTCACGCGCAAAACTCGATGGGCCGTCGCCGCCCCTGGACCTGGCTACGATCGACTACAGGCAACTGCGACCAGGCTTGCGTCCTTCGCGCATTCTCCACTTGGGAATCCACTCGGATGGCGCGCTCCACGTCGAGCCAGGCCCATGGCCGTCGATCTGTGCAAAGTCGGAAAGAGAGGCTGGCAATAGCAACGAGCTCTCTCGACCACACTTGCGTATGACGTCAACGATTCATGCAGCAGATCCTGTCTTGTTTTTGATACCAAGCTCCTGCGCGCGCAGTCCGAGCGGCACCCGCAGTTGGAATGCACTCCCCCCTTCCTCTGCGAACAGTGACCCATCCACAGCAACATCGCCGCCGCATGGCGTGGCTCTGCATCAAGATTAGCAAGTGGCAAGACCAACCTTTCACGTTCCTCTATGGCCGAAAGGTTCGAATCCCAAGTTCGTTCTACAAGAGGGCTGCCAGGTGCCCCCCCGTGGGGGGATGGGTGGGTCGCCATCTACTCCAACAACGGAATCGCTACACTCAACGCACGATGGTTTGGAGATGCGGTCGTGTCGGGCAATTGGGACGTGTCGATCGCATACGGCCGCCACGATTTGACGTCAAAAATGTACAGGACGCCCCGGACGTGCACGCAAAGGAGGCCGCTGAGGATGGCCGACGCTTTGTCCAGGTACTCGACGCCGTCGTGCTGAAGGTTGCGAAAAGTCAAGTGGTGTCGAGCCACCGCGTGGAGAAAGTACGACCTGTGGCGTGGGGGCGACCTTGGCTCGGTTCGAAATCGACGCCGCTGCACGACATAGCAGACCAAACAGCACGCGAACGTAATGGCCACGAGCGTCAAGAACCGCGAGATGCGCCCGATGTACAACGTGCCGCTGTGGCAGGCTACGTCAAAGTCGACGGCGGTCGCGATGCACGTGCGGGCGACGTGCACCACGTGGAAAACTGGCCAAGTGAGGGTCCATAGCCATGTGACGACCCAAACGAGTAAGCTGCACCATGGCGCGTACAGCGCCGTGTATCGCCGCGTCAGGGGCGACATGAGGTCGTTTACGATGTACACGAGCCAGCTCATTTCACCGCACGACATGAGCGTCGTGAGCCAGAACCGTGGCGGCGACGTCAAGTACGTCACGAGGCCGGAGGGGGCGACCGTGAGGTCGAGGGGCGGCGTCGAGAGGAGGCAAATCGCGGTCACCGCGCGTAGAAAGATGAGGGGGCGGCCGATCCAGACGAGGCCCGCGACGCGGTTGAATTGGAGCATGTTCCAATTCTCGACATGCCCGCGGACACCCACGATCGTGCAACCGGTCAGGGACGCCACGACCAGCAACAGCAGGGTGACGTATCGAATGCAGCACCGGATGTAGTATGCAACGTTGACGGGGGTTTCCAGCGGGTCGGCGGAGACGACGCGCGGAAGGACGGATGCCGACGCGATCGTGATGGCGTCGCCAGTGGACCCGACGACCCGGACAACGTCCAACTCGCCCAAGACCCATTGAAATAGCACGAGCCACGCAAAGTACTCGATGTGGGGGTCGGAAAACACGGGGTCGTGCGCGAACCGCGTGGTAAAATCCACGGGGTTGCCGAGGAACTGGACGATTTCCAGGTGAACGTTGTCGACTACGTCCGCCTTGACGGCCCGCGCCGATTCCCCAAACGACGGCAGGTTGGTTTCCCTGGCAAGTGTTTGCAGCGTGGCGAGCTCGCTCTCGCACAGCTCGGGTTCCTGCAGTTCAATCGAGCACACGGTCATGGGGGAAGCCGTGGCGGCTGGCCGATGTAGTCCCATGGCTAGCACCGCCATAAACGCGCGCTGTTTTGTAGCATACACCGGCAGGACCGCAAACAACCCTGCCTCGTCCCGCGACGGAGTTGGTCGGCCGCTCTTGAGACCAAACAAGTTTCCGCCCAGGAACATCTCGCCCGTCGCCCACGCCGGCGGCAACGCAAAGTAGTTGAGGCTCTGTCGAATGCTCGAATAGTTGGAAAAGCGACGCTCGGGACCGTCCACCAGCGCCAGCACGACGGCTTCGGCGAGTTCTTGGTAGAGCCTGGTCAGCGAGGCAGGTACCGCGACTCGATAGACGTCGGTGGAACCAAATGGGCCGAGAAAATCCCGCACGAGCGCCATGGTCGGCGCGAGCGGCGACGTCAGGTGCCCGCAATCGACAAGGAGCTGCTCCGCACTGTGGTTCTCGAACGCAAACACGTTGCTTTGACGGACCAGCGACATCCCGCGACTCGGCAACGTGCTGCAGTTGGCGACCGCGACGAGGTCGTTGGCAAAGCCCCAGTACATCTTAAACGATGTGGCGGACGGCATGTCGACGGCGCGCTTGATGAGGCGAAGGGTCATGTCATACTGGACTCCAAGCGCGTTCTCGATCGAGTACACTTCATGCACGCCGAGGATCTTAAAGTTTTGCCACTGCGTTGTGTAGTGCACGATGCCATGGGCTCGCCACGACGCAGCCTCGTCGATCACCGCCAAGTCGGAGCCTCGTCGGACGCGCTCGACCCATGCCTGGCCGTCGCGCGTCACCTGGACAGCGTCAAAAATGGCCGTTTGGACGGCATCGCCCCAGCACTGCTGCAGCGCCTCGCGCTGTGCATTGCGGAGGACCGATTCAAGGTATACGGCGCCGTTCGTCTGGGACACTTGAGCGCATCGCTGTTGTTTGTGCACCGAGTTGGCCATTTCCCACGTTTGGGCAAAGTCGACATAGCAATACGGGGTAAAGATCCACGGGACGTCACAGCCGTCCATTTGGCGGAGCCCGCGAATGACGTTTTCGAGCGAGTTGACGTGATCCTGCAGGGAGTTTCCATACTGGGTCGTGACAAAGATGGTGGTAAACGTCGAGTTGTAGCGTTGATTGGGGTCGCCAAACTTGGCGTCGTCGATGCGTCGCGACCATCCATTCTCAAGCTCCAAACGAGTGGCTGTCGTGAGATGGCGAATAAACCAGTTGGACAAGAACGTCTGCGCTCCGGTCACGTTGTACCCCTTCCACCAGAAATCGTTGGCCATCGTCGACTCGGTCAGCTCCAAGTACAAATAGCTCGCCCCGACGGTGGCAGCCATGTAAACGACGCCAGCCACCGCGATCCATTGGCGGTACTTTTGGTGTGGCGGCGCCGGCATGGTGCTGGCAATGCCTTGGGGGCGACCGACTGAGGAATGCCGAAATGTCGGGTTTGGAAAATCTACGACGCCGCCGCGATCGTCGCCGATACAGTCTTGCTTGTGGTGTCGATGGAGGCGGAGAAGCATCCACAGCTTGACATCGAACACAGCTCCCATGGGCAGCATCCCCGACATGACACACCCGACGTGGTCGAGCGTCAGGCCCGTGTTGTACGGCTCGGCTAAGAGCAGTTGAGATGCCACGGGTAGCAATAGGTGGTGCTGCGCTGCTCGATCGCAAGGTTGCGTTCGTTTCGTGCACCCAAACACGGCGGCAGCCGCGTACGATGCAGCGACAGCACTCGCTTGAATCAAACAAATGCACCCAACACGCGCGACGCTCCCAATCGAAAACGACCCGTTGTCACAATCGACCTGGGTGTCGACGCCGACGAGAATGCAGCGCGGGTGGACGAGGGCGACGGGTGCGACTGGAGCCACGAGCTCGAGGCCGACGACAGCCATCCATGCCACACCACTGCTCACGGGGGAATACCATACCGGCAAATGCTGCGTGAGAGGCAGAAAGACGTCGATCGCGACGTAGGTCAGCCACGTGGTTTCGCCAGCCAACAGCGCAACGTCGAGCAAAGACCGGGCGTCCTGACGCAATTGCTGAAAACCACTGGGAGCCACGAAAGCGACGTTGGCCGTGCTAAGGACCACGATAGCCGTCATGCCGCGCAACAGCAGACATGGTCGCCCGATCCAGACCGACCCCACGACACGGTTGAACTGGAACAGGTGCAGCCCACCGCTGGAAAACTTGTCTGCGGCTCCGTACGCCATGACGAGCATGGCAATCCCGGCCATGGCCATCGACACGTACACGTTGATGTATCGTACGTAGTTGCACGCAGTCTGCGGCAACTCGAGCGGGTTTGCCGCTAGAGGGTCGAAATCGTGGCGAGGCGAGATCGTTGTGAACGAGCCTTTGTCGCCTTCGAACGAGTACACTTCGCGGAGGCCGTGGACCCACTCGTACACGGCAATCCACCCGTAAAACGACCACGCGTCTGCGCGACTGGATATCCATGGCGTGACCAACAAGACTTCCGACAAGTTCGAGTCGGTGGCGAACTGAATCAACGACACGTTGAGCTGCATCAGCGTCACCCACGCCTCTTGTACGAGACGGATCGTGTTGCCAGACCAGACAGAACTCACGGCTCCGACCCGAATGGCATCGTACACGGCATGCACAGGCGCCAGCGCTTCCGTGCACACCGAGCGCTCGGCGAATGCACACACGTCGTACAAGAACGCGGCGTCGACGTCGCCTCCGTCAAACATGGCGACGAACGCCATGAGAGTTGGGTCGGCGTTCATTTGTACTGTCAGACGCGATTGAACCCCGCACGAGTCGTAGAACCCAAACGACGATTGCACAAACGGTTGGGGCCACCCGTTCATGCACATGGGGTTGCCACCGTAGAAGGCGTAGCCAGCGTCGGCCCATGCTGGCGGTGTCGGGTGGACATCGGTGGCCGAGCGCACGGACGTGTACTTGGCGGTGGCGACCTCGTTGACGCGCAGCGCAACACTCAAGTCATCGC
The DNA here is from genome assembly GCF_000520115.1 of Aphanomyces invadans. Taxonomy (NCBI): domain Eukaryota; phylum Oomycota; class Saprolegniomycetes; order Saprolegniales; family Verrucalvaceae; genus Aphanomyces; species Aphanomyces invadans. The sequence goes on along the minus strand of NW_008580187.1, from coordinate 53,790 downwards.
GAAAGCTGTGGACAAGTTGCTTAAGGGCCGCGGGGGGAGCATCATATCGCACGTCCATCGCTCCGAACGGACCGATCTGTTGGCGAATGAGCCGTGACGCGACGGAAGGGCGGGCTCCCATGGTAGCCAGCTCGTCCCAGCTGATGCCAACGTTGTCCACGTGGTTGGGAGCTCCTCGGACGAGGCTGCATTGGAACACAGTCGAGCACATGAAGAGGTGCATGGCAAAGCCCAGGAACGCCTTGTCGGTTGTTTGGCGCGTCACGCGCCCCGCGTACGCCACACGGTTGATTTGAATGGTCTCGACGCGTCCGAGCGCGCTGACGATCGCGATGGATTCCTCGATCCCGAGCTGGACGGCGTTTGTGACTTGGGTTACCCACGACGTGAGGCCCACGACGTGTTGCCAGTGGGCAAGTTCGTCGTCGAGGGGCAGCAGGTCGCGAGTCGTGTACTCGTCCAGCCACACTTGGCCAGGTGGGGACATGGCGATCGCGGAAAAGATGGTCGCGTTGAGGAACGGGTAAAACATCGACTGCCGCGCCAGGGTACATGGCGTGTTGCGCAGAATCGAATCCAAATACCGGGCGGCATTCGTCACCTTGGCTCGATCGCTGTTGCACCGCCGCTGGCGCGCCGCCGTTTGGGCCAACTCAAACGACCGCCCGAAATCGACCCAGCAGAACGGACTGTGCACGACCAGGTTTGCCGAAAACTCGGCTTTCCGCAGCGACGCGATGACGTCTGGCAACGGCAACGGCGACAGGAGTAGCCCCCTCGCCCTGGACGGATTCAAATCAATGACAGTGTTCGTCGCGCTGTAGTCTTTGAAGATGGCCGTGTCGAGCGGCAGCTCCGTCGCGGTCTGCACGACCACCGACAGCTCACGGTTGTACAGATCGGCCAAGTACGTTTGGATGCCCGACGTGTTGAAGCCTGGCCAGTAGTAGTCGTTGGTCGCGCTGCGTTGAAAGAGCAAGGCGCACTGAATGCTGCCGGTTATCGTACACGCGAGGTACACATACCCTGCAGCCGCCTGCCACCGTCGGCGGGGGCGCTTCCCCTGCACGGGGAATGTCTTTGGTGGTTGTCCGTCTTCGGTGCTGGTGTCAGTGACGACGTCGCTCGCTTCTCTCACGAACGGCTGCACCTGCATCGATAGTTTTTGATGGAATACCGTGGAAGTCCCGTGGAGCGTCGGTTCCAAACGCTCCAAAATCGAAACGGTGGTGTGTTGCATGGTCGGGGGGTCGCTGCCTAGCTTCCCCGATGTCGCCGCGACGCTGCATGGAGAAATCGCGTGTGGCGCCAGGCCATGGGGCTGTTCTTAGGCTCAAGGAATGGCGCCGCGGGTGCTGTGGAGCGGATCAAGGGGGAGGGGGCGTCCACCTCGAAGCGAAGGGAACTGATCGGTGATGCAAAACCGATAGGCGCCCCAACGGTTTTCTGCCTCGAAGTAGACAGGCAGGACGCAGTGGCGTTGAGTTGTTTCAACTCATGTCGAGCACCGCTCTCGGAGCGCCAGACCACGGCACGTCCAGCCGAGTGGCGGGGAGTTGCTCCATTCCGTAACTCGGTGGTCGAACCCATCCTGGCCAAGTCGTGCTGAAGGCCCCAACTGCCAGAGTCCGTGATGAAGCGTAAACAATGGTGGTCGCAATCCTCCGAGCCCCCCAGTTTACTGTTAATTGCGGCCCATCTTTCAGGTCGGTAGCACGCAAAGGCGGCCGTGCGGTTGATGGGATTCCATCGTGCCAGCATGAAAGCACAGTGGCCCCACCACCACATTCAGGCATCATTGGGTAAGGCGATGTTCTCTCGGGCGAGTCATGGTGCTCATGTGTGCGGAGTAGGAGCTCGCGCCGTCGCCATCGACTTCACCACACTCGGACTCTAGTACGATTTGGTCAAGTCACGGTGAACTTCTTGATGGGACGGCGGATCGTCTCGGGTTTCACTGCTGCCGGTCGTTTTGGCGCAGCTTCATCGGGCGAGGCTAGCATGACTGTCGTGCTGCCGTTGGTCCGGCTAAAGTCGCATGCCGCTTTCTTCTATCGACTACGGGCGACGGTCCGGCGAAGTAGACGGAGCTACATTCGAATGAATCGGACGCACATCAAGGGGACTGTTTCCTCCGGTTTGAACTCGTACAGGTTGGGCTTGACCGGGCATGCCATGCAGACGAGAACGCGAGATCCCGGCAACGGCTCCCACCCATTGTTTGCAACACGTACACGACTGCGCCGCACATCTAACAGCAGCACTCTTTGAGAGGCACAACGCGGTGGGGCACATCTAGCACTTTGTGCAGGGGTCGATCTCGTCGTGAGTTCAGCCTGACTCAAGCAATTCATGAGGATTTGGACCCAGCGAGTCACAACCCCCCGCTTGTAAACCCGTCGAGCTTTTCACCAACGGGTCGATCGGTGTGCACGTTGACCACTTTCAAATATCCTGGTGGCGCCGCCCCCAACTCCGTGAAGCGCGACAGGTACAGCTGGTACCAGGCCATGCGACTGCTGAAAGCGAAACCAAACACCGCGACGGTTGTTTTGGCGACTACGAAGGTCGAGGTCGCCTTGGCTCTACCGAGACGATCACTTGAGTGACCTCCACGAGAACAATTGCGCCTACCTGGAGGTACTAGCAAAAGTCGAGCGGTGCAAGGCGAAAGCAGGCCCTGAATCATGCTCCATGACACGCTGGCGTCGAGTTTGAGCGCGTAGAGATGGGAACGTCGGCCGTCCATGCTTTGTAATGCTCATGCTTGTGTCCCACCGGTGCTTCGGCTGCAAAGAGCGCGGCGGCTGCTTCCATCGTCGCTTTCCTGCGTTGGCCACTTTTTGGCCAGCCTGGTACAACAACACCACGTGCGCGTCAGCCATGCCAGGACATATTCCGCCTGCGACTCTGCAAGGGGCGAAGCGCGACCGATGCACGCGGCCGGCCGCCATGTCGTCGCGCGCGTACTCGTGGAGCTGGCAAGAATTTTATATGCACTTGATATTCTTTCGAAAACAAGACAATGGTGCGGAAGGATATATATGTAAAAAAGTAGTTTAATTATGCATATGTTTTGGTGCATGTGGCGTATTCATCCTGCCTTTCTCGATGGTCAAACGAACCGGGAGGCGCTCAAGTTGAAGCTCTCGGCGCGCACCGGAAGCGCTGCCATGCACGCATCGCGGTGGAGGGAATGCCAATACAGTGCTTGAAGGGAGGCCTTGAGTGCGTACCACAGGACACTCTCACCTTGCAACGATGCTGCAACCGTACTGGTGACAGTACAATGTCCTTTTGAATCGCGCTTGGCACGATGGGATCGAGTGGAATGCCTCTGGCTCGTCCCATCGCATGCAACCGTGAACTCTTCTTTTGGTTATCTGGCCCATCAACTACAGCCCTCTCGGGCTGGACAGAGGAGACGGGGTGTTTTTCTCGCGGGGGGAATGCACGTATGTTAACGGCTATGCGCCTCCGTACTTTGCAGGTAGTATCGCATGACGTGGTGGTGGCCATGGAGTGTTGCCAGCTCGAGGGGAGTTTTCCCCATCAGATACTAGAGTGAGCAGTGTGAGCAGTCCATGGCACACATGCAGGGCGACCTCGGATTCTTGGTTCACGTCGCATCCCGCCGCCTGCAAGTATTTCACGGCGTCCAAATGTCCATTTGCAGCAGCAAAGTGAACCGCCGTTAGTCCCTTGTCCATTTTTCCAAGTTGGTAACACCAACCAGTCGACGAGATTCATGTACCGAGGCAGTGCGTCCTGCCAGCGACGCTCCAAGGCTGCGAAGCTGTTGCAGCATTGCGCAGTGGCCGCCTTTGGCAGCCAAATGCACAGCAGATTCCCCATCCTACACATTCGACCAGGAAGCATCCAACACTCCATGCACCAGTCACGGGATTACGAAATTCGGGACGCCCACGAACGCGGCCAGTTGGATAGGATCCTGCCGCAAAGTAACGCAGGCCTCAATACCTGGAACGTACGTGGCGCAAAGCGTCCATCAAGACGTCGACGTGATTGTGTCGTGCAGCCAAGTGAATCACGGTGTTGCCCGTCTACAAATGGCAAGGCGCGCTTGGTTTTAAACACATCATGTGGGAGATGCTTTACTTCGTCGGCTGCAGCAACGTTAGCGCCTTCGTCCAGCAAGAGATGGAGCACGGCCAGTTGCCCTGTCTTGGCAGCGTGCAACATGGCGCTGTTGAGGACATCCTACGCCGTCACTCAGTTGGGTTCACGTTCAAGGAAGCAATACCTGCCGATTTTTCAATGGCGCATGCAATAGCGCCTTGACTGTGGCCAAGTGACCGCGCTCCACTGCTGCATGGATAGCTGATAAGCCAACAAGGTCGGGTCGCAACGCGACCAGGTCGTCCACCAGAGCGACGTGCCCCCATGCAGCGGCAATCGCAACGTGGAATTCGGTCCAGTCGAAAAACGGGAGCAGGGCCATCGCGAGCTCTTGATGGCCTTCGCGAATGGCAATGATGAGTACATTGATGCCATCCTGCAGCCCAAACATTTCAAGACTCTCGCCGGAGGACAATGGACAGTACTGGTCGGGTCGACGACACGTCAGCCCCTGCGTGAATCAGCATTGCTGCGATGTCGAGCTGACCGTGGTAGGCTGCAACGTGCAAGGCAGTCGACCCATCCTGCTTTCGTGTGCATGAGAAATGCCTTCGCGACTTGAAACGTACTGCGTCGGCGGCGTTGAGATCAGCATTCGCGTCTACGAGGCACTGGCAAATTGTGCGGTGGCCCAAACTGGCAGCAATCATGAGCGGCGTCGTGCCTGCTGCATCGGAAGCATTCACATTTGCGCCATTTGCAATCAACTTGACTATATCCTCGGCGAGCCCCAACGAGGCTGCCTCGTGAAGCGGGGTACAGGCGTTTGATTCGGACATTCCAGACAACTCCACCCGGTCTGTCCAGCGTCGGTGAGGCTGTGCAGTCGGTCCCAAGCATCAGCAAGTAGAAGTACCATGGAGCCTTCCAAGTGAGCTGGGCTGCAGAGCTTGGATGGACGGCGGCAATTCGAATTTGGCAGAATGCACGCGGCGACTTGAATGGCATTGCGCGGCCTGCTGCGACCACAACGGAAGGAGGAACTTTGCGTCATCTAATCCATAAGGCAGGGGTCACGGCATGGCCTATGCTGCTCGCCGAGCTCGATACCTTTCTTGTAACAGTGTACGGCAACAAAGGCAGCCGATAGGAGCCGCAACGGTAGACGGTGTCGGCGCATGCTCAAGATCGAATGGCCGTCGAAACGTCACACATTTTGATTGGATACATTTTTTGGCATTTACAAATCGGATTGGATAAAATGTTGATATCACCGTGAAGATCACCATTGGCACAAATATCTCGGCGAAGATATTTCGATGGTACGTGCGGCGGTGGCGTGCGCAGCAGCCCTTATGAAAGTGATATGGAGCAAAATCTCCAAATGGCCGGGTGGTACATGAGCACAATTGGTTTCAAGCGTCGACTACGTGCCTCGAAACGTCCCCACACAGCCCTTGACCTCTAAAAACCAACACCAGACCATTCGAGAGCGGAAGTGTACCCCGACCAGGGCGTCCGAGTTGCAGGGGTGTTCGTTTGCTTCAACGTTGAGGCTCGCCACACGGCACGCCGGACGTAAACAGCCGAAGCACGACAAACCCATCGAGCATTGCGGCTGGTTTGTCCAGCATACAGTAGTAAATGAAGTCAACCGAATCGCCACGAACGTTTTATATGCCGCGTTGTATTGGCGGCGCCACCGCTTCGTCTGCCACGCGTTAGTGCGATCTCCGCCCATGTTGACGGGGTCGGCGTCCATATCTATGGCACCGTCGTGGGGCATTCCAGTCGATGGGGCCAGCGCGGGTTTTTCAGCCGCTAGCTTGCGAACCTTGAATTTCATTTAAATAAGAATAAATGAAAATGCATCGTGTACGTTGGCACGGGTTGCGTTCATCGTTTAAATGATTCATTTAAATTGCCTTTGGCCGCCACATCTTTGGGGGGCAAAGACGTGCACTGGGGGCAAGTACGCCTCTGGGACTATCCTGACACCGGGGCCAGCCCGCCACCGGGGGCGTCCCGTCGTTGGGGCCTCCTCGTCGAGCTGCGATGCCCCTCACGAGGCTCGGCGTATGGAAAGAGACCTGATATGCGTCAGTACCAAACGCAGCCTGAGGTCACCACCCCCCCCCCCCGAATTTGTTCTCGCCGCTCCACATCCACCCCATCGATCGAGACGTAGGACAGCGAATGCCTCGTCACGGGCGTGCGACATACACTTGAGCCACCCGCGTACCCACCTTGATGCGGCGACGGAAGCGGCGGCGGCGGCAAAAACAAGCGCGCCTGACTCGGAACCAGTCAGTTTACAACTGCCGTGTAGCCAGGGAGTTATGGCGGAATATTACAAGTGCGGCGGGCGCAAGCCCCATTTCCATATTGTCCCTGTGGGTCGCATCAGCCTGTACAATAGCAGCACCGTCGTGAAGCCATGCTCTTCGGGTGGCTCCGAAACCTTCCGTGGAAGCGAGGCTCGACTGGTGCGACGGCTGCTGTGCGCCGACTGAATGCAATGCCCACAGCTCCACAGCATCGACAGGTGCCCCCCCGCCATGTTCCTATCGCAACGTCCCATGCCACCCGCGACTTTTTCGACTCGATGTCGGCCAACGAACTGCGACACATGCTCCATCGTCTCGAGGACAACTGGAGAATGTACCAGCAAAAGATGCCGCGCCTGTCGACGACTCTTGCCGTCGACTTGGACTCGATGTCGTTCGTGGCCAACGATCCCTCATGGGCTCGAGACAGCGTCGCGCTCGAGGAGCACATGGCCGCCAGCGAGTGGGTGTAGATCGCAACAGATCGACCTGCGTATCTGTTCGTCCCGCGCGTTGTACACACCTAGCATTGTAAACTTATCATTATGGAATATTAGTTATGGCCCTTTCAAACGGCGGAATGCGCCAAGCCCACGCGTCTGCGCAAACGAGTCATGCGCTTGTCGCTGGCTTGGGAAGCCCGCGAGGCAGCCAGCGCTGGCGAGCAGCACGGGCGGGTGGACATCAAACCATGCGTGCCCGGCTTTGAACAAAGCCCTCGTCGTCTAGCCAGCGTCTTGGGTGCAGGCTCTCCGCGCGCAGTTCACTGGACGAGATTGCATGCGCCAAACGTGGCGGAGTTCATCTCAAGCTGTCGCTGGCGGCGCTGGGCGACATCGAAGGCGTGCGAGGGCCACGTCTTCACGGCAAGGACGTGAATCGTCGTCTCATTCGTCCTACTCAACAGCGATCCACCCAACAATCGCCTGGAACACGTGGGTGTGGACCCACCCTTGGCGCATAAATTGGTGGGTGGCAGCTAGTCGCAGCACGATGGTGGCTTGGAGTTGCCCGCGGTGTGCTGTTGGTGCCCGCGCCTCTCGACAACGGAGCACATGCACGTGAAAAGGGCCACAAGGCCCCAATCCATGGATGTAGCTGCCGATGGAGACGGTACCAGCCTTGCGCATACCACTGGCTACGTTGGGTACGGCACACTCTCGATGAATCGTGGCGCTGCGCGCGTCGCTGGCTCAAGGTCCATGCCCTTGCTCCCCACCCACACAGCGAGGCTGGTTCCTATCGCATGACGTGCAGTTGCGTTGACAATGTGCACGAGCCACGACAGTTTGTGAATGCCGTCGAAATCGGGCCCACGACTGTGGCGAGCCCAGCGCGACGGGCGCCAGCAAGCGCTGCTAAAACGATTGCAAGGACGTGGGGGTAGCGGCGTCAGGGTTTCTTGCAACTGTTTTGGCAGCGCTAGCTGGCGCTCGTCGCTGTGCCCCACGGAGGAAAACCCCAACCGAGCCGACAACGCGAATGCGGGTCGACGCATCGTCTTGCAGGACATGTACAGATTGTACATGTCGGGGTAGTGACGTTGAATGACGGGCTGCGCATGAGGGATCCTTTCGACCTCGGGCAGAGATATTGTCCCACAGCCCCATGAACACGATAGCAGTCGTTAGCTTGGCCCTCCATCGGAGTTTGATCGATCGCCAGGCGCTGTCCGAGGGCGTTTGCAGGCACAATGCAGTCGTGGTGCACTTGCGAATGATCCCTGCACCTGCGATCCCTTTCGACGTTCAGGACGCCGCTTCCTCTGCCAAGGACGGTTCGCAAGCCACTGGGTGGTGTCCTCCTGGCTAGAAATGAATGGGGCGCGAAGCGAGATCGCTCTGGATCGGCGTCTGTGGCAGCAGCGAGCCCACCCAAGACGTCCACCGCCGTCAGGTGCAAGGTCGGTGGGCTTGGCGTGTTTCTGGGAGCTGAAAGCGGCGGCCCCAAAACAATTCAGCAGGACTTGGTCGCAACAAGGTTCGAACCACGCATGAACTGCACGGAGTTGTCAACAGCGACGGAGCGATCGTCCAGAACGACCTGTCTAGCGTACGGCGGTCTGGTGCCAGCGAGGACTCGCACGACGTTCGCCGCCAACGGCATCCAAGTCCAAGGCATTTAGTGGAAGATTTTGCCGACGAGGATGTCGCCATCCGTCGAGTGGCATCCCTTCCAAACGTAGTCGGTATCAAAGTGTGGCGCGCCAAATATGAAACGCACCATGCTGAAGAGGTTGCCCTGGTCGAGACCTCGTCAAAACGACAAGCACCCTGACAACCCGCGGTTTCCCTGACCTCCACCCGATCCTCCTCGTCACCTCTTGGCAGACAACTGCATGCACGGGAATACTTCAGAGTGCTGAACTACGAACACGTGCCCTGGCTGGGCAAACGACGACTGCGAGCAAATCGCCGACGCACATCTATATATAGGGTCGCCACCTCAGGAACGGTGGGCTCGTCAACCATCATGGAAGGGCATTTGATGCTACTCAGCCATGACGCGCGCGACGGTCGGTGGCTGGGGGGTCAAGTCTTCTATGTCGTTGTGGAGGAAGGCTACCTGCACATGTTTTCGGGGGCCAACCGCCAAGCGCTTCAAGTGTCCGTGGCCCTCACCAAGCGGCACGTGGACGTTCGCCAAGTGCAGACGTCGACGCTGTTCCAACTGGACGTGTTCAACGCCGTGGGTGGTTCCCAGTCGTTTGTGTTTCTCGCGTCGAATGCGCAAAGCATGGAGAGATGGATGCGCTACCTCCGGCAGTGGCAGCGCTTCTACTTTGCCGATCCCGTCGCCGTCGACGCCCTCCCCGAAGACGCACAGACTCTCCACTTGCTCGTCAAGCACGCGCACTTGGCCGATACAGTCGCGTTTCAGCGACGCAGAATTTGGTAGGCCGCCGCCCCTGTTAACACAGCTCGGTCGTCGATCGAAAGGCGCATCAACCTTCTGGATGTAGTCGCCATTCGCCCCGCCATGGCATCCGCGCTTTGCACGTGATGGGTGGGATCGCGCCGCAAGAAAGGTAGGGCCAAGGGCGTCGAAAGGCATGCCGTTCGTCGCGCCTTGCATGCCATGCCTCGTGCTGTGCTCCATCCCAGCTCACGTCCTACGGCCTGGCACCCCGAACGCAGCCACGGCACACGTCTCTCGCAACCAGGGGTCGAAGGAAAGAGTCGACCGAGGGCATCCACCGACCGCTTGGTTCAACTTTGCAAGGACCCAAAACGTTTTCGCCCACCGCGTGCGACGCAAGCAAGGAAAAACACCGAAACCCGCCCAACACACACACACACACTCGTTAGATCAAGTCGAATGGATTCGTAGACGTCGTGCGGCGCGGTGGCGGCACTGCTAGGACAAACGCGTCAAATGGATTCCGCGGAGGCGGTGCATGGCCCGCCATGACTCCACACGCAGCACGTGCCACAACCTCATCTCGGTCGTCCCACGAAATGAGATCTTGCACAACGACAGCGGGAGCAGCAACTGGAGCGTCGGACGCCGCGGCCACCGGCACGGGATGCGTCGACTCGGCGGTATTCAACACGACCGACTGTTGTTTTCGCACGCGCTCTTGTGCAAATGCTGCAAACGGATCGTCGTCTGGAACATTCGCTTTCGACATGACGTCCGCGCCACGGGGCGCTTTCTTGGGCGACATGACTGCATTGTCTTCAGCTTCGTCGCGATCGGGCTTGTGTTTTCTTCGAGGGCTGCTCGCGACTTGCGATGACGTGGCGGCGACGAACATGTTGTGTGCCGCTTGGATGGCGTCGTTCAGCGTGAGCAGCTTGTCCAAGTTCTACCGGTGAAAAATCAATCTCCCGCGCTCGAGAGTGGACACGACCTCGCTGCCCGACGACGCCTCGCGCTCGATCACGACGAGCAAGTGCTGTTGTAGTTGCACGAGCTGGCCATGGAGGTCGTGCAAGATGTCGTTCTCAAGTACTTCGACGTGATTCGACTTGGCAGATTCGGCAAGCATGTCCTCAACCATTTCCAACACGTTGTTCGTGACATGGAATGTTTCGTCGGGGCCAAGGGAACGGAACGAATTCGGCTCGGACGGCCTTGCTGCCGGCGGCACATGGACCTCTACCGGCATGCGTCGATCGACTGATGAAGGAGCGAACAGAAGAAAGAACCTGTGCCGGGAATACCAGGAACTCCCGTGCCGTTCCGGGGAGGCGATAGCACTGGTGCACGCGAAGCGTCGTACTGCGCCGGGAACGGCACACCTTCCTTGCACATTTTGTGGTACGTGTCACTAAATCCTGGGAGCTCGCGGCGATGCGGAAGAAATGCTTCGCCCCATCCCTGTATGAGCTCCAGTACCCGTTCGCAGATGAGCAAATGCGACTGCCCGACTTTGCCGCGGTGTTCCTTGTACAGAAGCTCCATCGTGCTCATAAACTTGGGATGTGCGATTCGAGTACGGATCGACTAGGACGAACAAAGCATAACATGTTGCTCGACGGAGGCATGCACGCATGCGATTACCTTTCCGCAGTTCTTCACGATTGCCTCTGTGAGATGTAGGGCGGACAGCACAACTGTTGGGGAAAAGTGCGCGAGCCGCATACGCACCATGCGGATCGATTCGTTCCGTACCTGCGCATGACGGTGTCACCGTTCTGAAGGAAGTGAATGGAAATGCATACTTCGTTGTCCGTGAGTGAATTGAGCTTGTCGACAACGGCCATGATCGTCGGCCACGATTCGGCCGTCGTATAGTCGGACGTGGCGTCGTCGATAAGCTTCTCAAGTCCATCCATGAGCGCTTTCGTCTCTGGCGAGCACATCGCATAGAACGACTTCTTCTGGATGTAGTCCATCGGAAGCGTCAGCGTCAGCTTCTGGCTCTTGGGCGCCGTCAGGAACCGCCGCAGCTCTGTCATGATGATCGTGGAATTGGGAATACAACCAGCATACAAAAAGTTGTCAGCAAGGCGCCGCTCCCTCCGTTTAATGACATCATGACAGTTTGCTTTCCCACACCAAATATTTTTTTAACTGTACCAAGATTCCACAGTTGCGGAAGACGGTCCACGTTGAAGATATTCCACGAATTGCATCTCTTGTATCGTCAATATTTTTATCTATCTATTTTGTCCATCGCAGTCCAGACGAAGGGTCGTTAAAGCAAGGTTCCGGATAATTCCCGGCAGGGGCGAATTATCCGTATCTGGATGGCCGCATACTGAATATGGTGCCGCTGACGACGGCTGCGGTCGAACAAGTACGGCAAGCGGCGGATTGGGACTGCGGCCTGGCATGCCTGGAGATGGTAATGCGGTGGCTGAGTTTCACGTACCCACACGTCTTCCACACAGATAGCAGGCGCTTCCAGATGCAACTGCACAAGGCCATGCCGACACGGAGCATTTGGACAATCGACCTTGCCGCGTTCTTGAGCTCGTGGGTGTCCATGGAGCATGTCGATGTGCACTTGTGGTTTTCGTCCACTTCAATGGAGACGAACCCTGCGCATGCAGCGCACCCGTACTATAGCGCCGATTACGCCACGGATGTGGCGCGGGTCGCACCGTTGTATGCAGCTTGGCGCGATCGATCATTCCTTGGACACACGACCACCGCAGAATTGAAGGCACGCATGCAACAACGGCCGTCGGTGCTTGTGGCACTGGTTGACGCCACCGAACTCCAGTGCTGCGTGTGGAAACGCCACCCCATGCATGAATACCAAGGGCACTTCATCGTGATCACGTCGATCTGCGACACCAAAGGTGCGTCCCAATGGACAAGCACGGAGGAAAAGGACTAAGTTGTGATGGGCGTAGTGTATTACGTCGACCCCGCGAGCGCCGAGCACACTGCTTGCGTCATCGACGTCACCATGTTCGACAAGGCCAGGTGCCACCCCAGTACAGATCAAGACCTGCTTCTCGTGTCGCTACCTTGAGCATGCTGTAGCGAGCCCTTTAAAGTTATCGTAGTGAGGCCACGGCTGTGATGGCTTGGACAAAGTCTAAACTGACATCGCAGTTCCAGACGTACTTGGTGCTGCGCCTCCAACGCCCCCATCATGAAACTTTCGCAACGCAGACGTGGCCGCAGTGCGAGCTCCATCTGCCCTTCACAACCGACGCACGTGCTGGCCCGTCCTCACGTGCATGTGAACTTTGGCCGCTCATCGCCTCGTATTTGCATGGATGGCTGCAACTCGGTGGTGTGTTGGCGCTGCACGTTTGGAGAATTCGATGCAACATGCACCTTGCCGCGACGAAGCTCTTTTCTCCTTTTTCACCTGCGCATGCCAGTCGTTGGCCGTGCCAAATTCTGTCGCACGTCTGGGACATGCTGCGACGAGCTCGCTCCACCCAATGTCATTCCCCTAGGTGCAGGACATGTTGGTGAGCACGCGTGCACGGCACTTGGCTCTCGTCATGTACACATGCGACAAATCACTTGCATATTCGCACCAACAAACGCCTCGCGAAAGTAATGTTCTGCCAGAATTCGCACGATCGGTGGCGCTTCTGGAGCTAGCAGTGCGCTGGTCTTGTTCGACTCCATGGCACACAGCTTGCACACGAGCTGTCGCCGCTACCATGTAACTTTGGTGTTTCAAGCAAAGTGTCAACACACTTTGCCACTCGCTTGTGGTTCGCGCCACGTCACAAACGAACAAAATGAAAAATGGCCGAAAATACCACGATGAAAATTGTCGCGAAATTCACGAGCTCATTTATTTATGTACAAAGTAGATATAGAGTGGATTTTTGACAAAACATACTAGTATTTTGTCAAAATCCCCTCTATATCTACATGATAAATAAGCTGGTCAAATTAATTTTTATCCTGGATCAATTTAGACGATGGTTTGGTGAGACCTTTGGACATGTGTCGGTTTCAAGAACCCAGCAAAAATGCATGATGCCGCCAACGCCGCGGGGCCGCCGCCGCCCGTCTCGACAAGGAAGCGCCTTCCTTCCATTCTCGCAGGCAACATGTGGCAAGTCTTCCTCGAATGCGCACATTTGCATCCGAGCGCTGTCGCTGTCAGTTCGATTTCATCCGCCATGCCCGTCCCCGCAGACCCCACGCCATTCCATTCGCTCGACGGGCATACGTGGACGGACTACGCCGCCCGCGCCACTGCGATTGCGCGCCGCTTTCAAAGTCTCCACCTACGCCCTGGAGACGGTGTATTGTTTCAAACTCGTCGGAATTCTGCGGCATGTACGGCACATCATGCCTGGTGGATTCGCTTGCCATTCATGCCGTGGACGTGATGCAGGCACATTTGTCAACATGGGCGTCGTGGGAGCGGGCGGCGCTGCTTGCCACTGGCGATGCGAGCCGCATGAAGTTCAGTTCATTTGGACCACGATGCCATTCAAATGGATCGTCACCGACTCGACAACCCATCTGCCTTTGTACTTGGCTCTGCCGCGTGTCGAAGGCATTCTCATGTTAAGCAGCGACGAGGTACCGCCGATCCGTCCAAGTTGTGTGAAGGCGTCTTTGCTAGGCATTACGACGTCCATACCTATCAACCGCCATCCCTGACCAGTGCTGCTAGGAAAGCGTCGGTGGCGCGCGTGCCCATCCCAAAGTGCACTCGTACTTGTCATTTCTCCAAGCGGGAGACGGCGCTTCATTGCCTGTCGCCGGCGCAACCCTGGCAGCTTCATCTCCGTGCCTTTGGGCCTTTCAGCCAAACGCCCAAGGCACCTTGACACCTTTCGTCCGTTCCACCGACTACCCACCACGCACGTCACGGTGCTGTAGGTCCTCACCCACTACAACGTGCTCTTCACCGCGACATCGATCGTGACGCAGCTCCGCATGGACATTTCGTCGAGCGATTCGATTGTCGCGTACGTACTTGTGTTCACGTGCCGTTTTGCTTGCAACGTGCGCAGGCACTTGCCGCTGCACCACGTCGCGAGCCAACTCATCGAGTGGTACGTGGCGATTGTCGCCCGTGGCGGCCCGCTTCTCTTTGTTTTCGACGGCGCCCCTCCACCGTCCATTTTGGCGACGTGCCAACCCACGTTATTCTTTGCGACTCCGCATACGTGGCAGTACGTGACGCAGCGCATCCTACATTGACGACGCCACCAGGCAACTCGCCGATGCCTTGACCAGCCAGCAAGCTCAAACGAGCCCTCCGCTGTTGTCGCACTGGGCCCAAACCCGTGCGCTCCACAATGCTATCAAGTACGACGCCGGCAAGTAGAACCCCCTTTGTCAAACCGACGACGTAGATTGCAAAAGCTGGTCAAGCCCCAAAAGTCGTCGCTAGGATATGCCATCGCCCGCCGGTACGTTGCGTGGGAGCGTCGAGCTTCTCACTCCGTCATGGTCAGGTTTGTTTTTCGAAGCATCAAGCGGCGGCTCGGACTGCTCCGTGCGCGATATTGCGCCGCCGTTCTCGCCCCCGTGCCTCTCGATATCCTGCAAACATTTGCCGCTGTAAAACGCGTCTCCTTTCCGCCACAGATGACAGCGATGGACAACGACTGGATTAGGTGGATGTACCAATCTACCAGTGGTTTGGCAGCGCCGAGACGACGGGCGTGTGCTGCATGAGTGGCCCACATTTATGGAACATGGGATCAAGCGGGCGGGCCCTTCCAGGCACGCAAATCGTCGTGGCCGATCCCGACCCCACATCGCGATTCGGCGAAGGCCAGGTGCGCGAACGAGAGCTCCACCCATGATGTCACCCGCAGCCAAGCAGATTCGCATTCAAGGACCGCACATGAGTCCGTCGGTGGCGGTCGATGCTCTGGGGTTTTGGACCAGCCCGTTTTATGGTTTGCTTGCGTCCGAGGGCTTTGTCGTGGTGAACCAAGTCCAGCACAAATTGGTGCTGAGCACGGGCGACCAGATTCCGGTCCTCGTGTACGAAAAGCTCGTCGTACAGCGGGTACAGCACGCTTCCGAAACGTTGTCGTTGACGGCCATCCAGGCGCCGTACTTGGCCAGCGCCATTGTCGTTGGGCACGGATGCGCATACCCGAGCGTGTTGCTCGTTTTGAAATGCAAACGCGATGCGAAATTAGTCGACGAAGCGCTGGACAAATCGCGCGCCCTCGGTAGCAAAGCCACGACCGTCTACGAAGTCCAAAAGTGCTCGCTGTGGGCCGTCGCGCTCGACGCATTGCTCGATTCGCTCAAGCATCCCACCGACGTGGACGGTTCGAGCAATTGCCCAACCACCGAACGCGTCAACGCTCGTCGTAGGGCTCGCCTTGCACGCGATGCCGATTTTGAAATGGCGCGTGCTCGACACCACGAGCGATGACGGTGAGTCCCATCTCGCGTTCCGATCACAGGTCCAGCAGCTCATGCGCGCATTGCCAGACTCGGTGCTTCCAAATCGACGCGTTCTCGGCGAAAAGTACTCGGAAATCATTGCAAGCTTGTACTGACAATCGTCGGTGCTCAACCAAACAATGATAAAGACCCATATCGACAGCGGCGATGGGGCTGAAATGGTGAAAATTGAATCGGGGATCACGGTGAAGTGGAGTGGTGCGGCGCCGTGTCACGTACGATGGAGGTTGGCGCTGCATGCGAGCCCTCGGAGCCAGGGACACCTCATGGACTGGTTGGAGCAAGGGAATCGCAGTCACCCCACGTCATTCCAGCAGACACGTGCTGCCATCCTACGCCCTACTACTGCGACGGATTCCATCCGAGGACGGGCTATGCCAAACTCGTTGCGACCTTGACGTAGTTGCACCGAACGGAATGTCCTTCTAGTTCCAGCGCATGGGCCGTGAGTGAGAGGCCTTCGCAGCGAGACCTCGTTTGCGAGTGCGCTACCTCATTCTTGGCTGCCGACGCTTTGTCGTGTGTATGCTTTCATCCACCCAGCCGTAAACGCCAACCTGGCAGTCGAGTGTGCAGGAACAACGGCGGGATTTCGCGGTCGCTGGCTCCTTCGGTTCTAGTCTGACTGCCAGGTCGGTTCCAAAAGTAGGCAACACAGGGTTCCGTTCGCCGCGAGGTCGATGAAGTGTACGAGAGGCGCGAGCACCTCCCACTCGCCGCATGGACACACGTACTATATTGCAGATGCTGTGGAGAGATCGCGTTTCCAAGGCATGCACACTGCCGCGTCGATGCCAAACGAGGTGGAAGTCCAACATGACCCAACTTGGCCATAGACCAACTCGACACTTCCATCTCTGTCAAGGGTGTTGCTACAGGGCAGCGACAAGGGCCTCAGAACCAAGAGAGCGACCAGTTTGTCGCAAGAGAGCCATCGGTCACGCGAGTCAGACAGACCCGACGACCCCATTGAAGCACGCTGTGGTAAGTTCTGCTTGGTCCGATGGCTGCGACCGAATTCAGATGTGCGCACTTGAACAGCAGGGCGGACAAATGCCAGATACGGGCGCAGGCTCGAGAGCATGGACCGCCAATAAGAGGTGGCATGCCGACAAGACATGAGGGCTACGCTGCCGTGAGCCAGTGTAGATGGAGATGATTCGTGAAACAAGCCCGCGTCCATCTGTCGATCCGGCACAGCTACGCGCAGCCACATCCAGTCGGTCGTGCTCTTGACTGCCATTCGAACTCTCTCTTTGGAGCGAGGGTCGAGAGCGGCACTCGCATGGCCTGGCACTTGGACCGTCGCGCCAAGAATTGTGGAGTTTGTGGATGACATGGATGTGTGCGTTGGGTCAGCGCAGTCTAGCCACATGCGCCAAAGCGTTTGGCCGAGCAGCAGAGACGATTCTCGCGATGGCATCTCGTTGCAAGAGTGTGGCCAGTCGTGCTGGCGACGTTAAAACGAAACCAGGCTATGGTACACAATGCCTCGAGTGAGACCGACTCGCGCTACCCCCCGCCAAGTACGTGTTGGTACTGGTCGGGCACGACGGTCGAGTTGATTTCGCACATGGCAAAAGGCGGCTCGGCGACTCGACGGGGGAAGCGCTCTTGGAAGGTCTGGCCGATCGATTCCAACTGCATCGGGCCCGCTCGTATTTTCACGGACGTTCCTGGAGTCGTCGTTCATGACAAACGAGGCGGTGCGGTTGCCACGCACCTTGGTTCACAGGCCTGGATTCCCATGCCAAGGACCATGGCGTCACAGCGGTGGCCTCGTACACCTTGAGCACATCGCACGGCACACTCTCCGACTGGTTCAAGCACGGCGAATAATGCGGCTGGACACCGGCCGACGACACGCGGGCGACTTGCTGGAACCTGCTCGACCGGTGGGGAATGAACCGGCGAGGGATTGGGGAGGTACGCACCGCAGAGGAAACGACACTTGGTGGTCGAATTGTTTCAAGTATGCATCGAGTTCCTTGTTGTTGTCGCAGTGGGCGAGCGTCGGCTCGATGTTTCGATACACCGCGACGGTCGTCGACAAATACGGAGATTGCGTCAAGCATGGCAGGCAGTCGGGATTGCGCACTTGGTCGGTGCATTGTTGGCCTGCAGCGTCGGTGACTCTGGCTCGATAGCACATCCATCGAGTCGACTTGCCGTAGGTGAACGCTGGCGGGGCCGACGGCCGCGGCTCCCATGTACGTCCGTTCCAATAGCTGGCGTACTGGCCAAATGCAGCAGGCGCTTTCACGCACAACAACGATCAGTTCAGTGTCCGCCGCGTTCGCTCTATACCGAGGAATTGTCGAAATGGCACGAGCGACTGCGTCGTCGGCGGGAAATTCAACTGCAATACCAAGCTCGCGATATCTTGCAGCGCCCCTTGGCCGTCCAAATCGCCCTCGAGTTCAACCAACAGCGCCTGGCGCGCCACGTCACGGGGCGACGTCAAAACGACGCAGATCGCACCTCGATGCCGACGTAGTCTGGAGTGAGCTTTGACACCGACACATACTTGGCGCGGCGCTGCTCGACAACGTGCTGCGGTCCCGTCATGCGATCCGGGCGGGTCGGATGCAGTCCATTGTCGACTTTGAACCTATTTGCACCGGTTCAAGCAAGTTGGCGCCGTGTGAAAAGCACGCATACGCTTGGACTCGATCGCGCAGCTCGCTCGCGGACGCCGTCATCCACGTCATGTACGTGTCGAGGCGCATCCTATGTTGTGCGGTGCAGATCCGACATGCGCATGCAAGGCTCGGTACGTTGACGTGTTGGTTGGCAGGAGGGACAGCATGACGGGGGCGTTGAGAAAACTCACGCCAATATCGGCTTGGAGCAGGGCGACTTCGCTCGCGTTCAGGTCGTTCGAGTTGTCAAAGTCGTAGCTTCGAAATACCACGGACGAGGCCTACGATCGAAACCATAGGATGCGCGCCCGATCCAAGTCGGTTCACCTGAAACACAAACTGCTCAAACATTTCGTAGTACACGCGCCCGTCAAAGTCGGGATCGAGCATGATGGCAATCGCGTCGAGGCGGGGTAGCTGGCGATCCATGAGAAAGCGCGACAACTCGTTCTCGTCCAGGTATCCCGACTTGTCCAGGTCGAATCGATCGAACGCGAGCGCCGGATCGAGCCCGACCCACGCGTCGAATTCGCCATACGTGATCCGGCCATCTCGATCCGGGTCCAACTTGAGCGCCTCTTCTCGCTTGAGCGCTTCCAATTCGACGAGAAACGCGTCGAACGCGGTCGCGCTGAGGGTTTTCTGGCCCGACTTCATCTAGTTGCCGCGCGCGATCGAGTCGGTGGCCAACGCTGCACAGGGGGTCGTACCATTTCAGCGACTTCGTCGAGCGTCAACTTGCCGTCCAAGTTGACGTCCATGTGCTTCATGTCAAAGTCGTCAAACTTTTCGAGAAACGACGGGCTCATGGGAACCCCGAGTGTGTCCAGGATAAAGTCCATCATGTTTGGCGGGTCCGTCGTGTTGATAAAGGCAGCCGACTCGGACGCGAACGGGTACGTCACCTGCGCCACGTGGAGAAGCCACCACGGGGGGACGCGGCATTACCTCTTGCGTCGATGGAATCGCGTACGCACTCGCCATGCCGGCAAACAGCTTGAATACGGCCAGCGTGATGTTCGTGCTCAACGCATCAAAGTAGTTGCCGCGCCACGTCTGCCATGATGGTGAAACACAAACTCGAGTGACACTTCAACATGTGACCTTGATGTTGTAGACTTGGAAGCCCCAGTCCGTGTGCGACGGCACGGAATGCGGCCGAAACGCGTTGTTTTGGGGGTCGTGCGGGTCCTGCCCCGGCAACAATCCGCTCTCAACGTGCTATCGCCGACGGCGAGCTTACCTTGTACCGCGAACGAATGGGCTCGTGGAGCTGGGCCAACCCGTTCACTTGCTTGCGATACGGCGGCGGGCATCCTTCGTTGTGGACTGGTGGAAAATATGGATGGTTGGTATCGATCGACGCATCTCCACACATCGACGTACTCAGCACGGAATCATCGCACACGTTTGTGACTCGATCGCAGCACGTGATGGCCCACGGTGCGTCCTCGGATCGAAATCGTTGCAAGTAAATGTCGTCCACGTTGTCGTAGCTAGTCGGCATCGGTGAGTCTGCGCGATCGCACGGGTCGGTCACCGCACTCTTTTGTGAAGAACGCTCGGTGAAAGTTGAGGCTGTAGTCGACAGACCCATCCATACGCTTGACGCTTTCCCAGAGCGGGTCCATGATCGGCCGCGGCAGCCAGTATTCGACCGTCTTGTAGTAGCTCTGAATCAAGTACGCATCCTACAAAACTCGATGCGGTTGCACCCGATCGAAGCGATGGCCAGCATACGTTGGTCGGCGACACAAGCACCGTTTGGTCATGCGTTTCCGTGATGGTTTGGCCGCCGGGGGCTTCCGTCGCACCTGGCGGGTACATGCTCGCTTGGAATCGGTACGGGCCATTGGGAAAGTCGGCCGTCGCCACGCCGCTCAGCCCCATCTACGACCTGAATCGAGCCATTTCTCGCCATGCGACGATAGCCAGACCTCGTTCTGGGCGTTGTCGACGTGCATCCACATGACAAACTGCTGCTCAGCGCCAGGCCGGGTCAACACGACCTATTCCAGCCATGGATTCGATCGAGACATGGAAGTCGACGCTACCTTTGGACGAGTCGCGACGAGGCGTTGGTGGACTCCAAACGGATCGGTCAGGTTGGCGAAGTGCAGCATGATGCCTTCGTTGCGCCAAGAGATGAGGTCCGTCGTAGAGCATGCCCCGATCCCGCCGCCCACGACGACGTGGTTGGCATCGACAAGCTGGACTTCCGAGAACCAATACTGAGACTCTACACACGGGATGTCGATGCGAGTGGTGGTGCTGCTGGCAAACCTTTGGGCAGCGTCGTTGCGGTCGATGCGATCCGTTCCGCGTTCGAGTCGACTGGGTACACAATCGATACGTCGGGGGATATCGCGATCGCGACCAATTCGCCCATGCCCAACGCAGACGCATCTGCATCGAAGACGTCGTCCCTGCATCCGTGTCACAAAACCCACTTGCGTCGAAACGCTGGCGGCGGTGTACCGAATATCGTTCGAGTACACGCGATGGAGCGGCCCGTCGTTGGGAGCGAGGCCGCCGTTGTCGTACGCGTACACCGCTCGTCTCGAGAGATGGCTGTAGTGGCGAATCTAATCGGCACACAAGCATTGCTGGACGGCGCGCGAGTTCAGGATGGTTACTGGCGGCGAATACTGCGTCGGCGGACCCACGACTGCCGGGGACCACAGCGGGCGCTGCCGGGGCTGGGACACGACCACGCGGCCATTCGAGTCGACCGTGGGGCAGTGAAAGCTCATCGTGCGATCGAGGCCGACATACAGCTCGTCCCACCACGTCTGCATCGCATCGTACGTGTACAGCCCGATCAAGTCCACCGTGTCTACGCCATGGCATCGGCGCCGCATGACGTTGTCCTAGACGTACCCGCGGCGAACGGGACGTGCGCGACCCTCGACACGCCATTGACTCGAATTTCGAGCTCGAGCACATGCCAATTCAAAAAGATGTCGACTTGATACCATTGCCATGGATGGATGGCAGGGAGCAATGCCTGCGGTGGGATTATGCCAAGTGCATCGGGCATCCATCCACCTGGACGGGGAACCCTCTCGCGTTGGTCGAGTACGTCAGCGCGCCTTGCATCATCCCAATGGCAACCACAAAAAGCGTCGGGTCGGACGAATGATGGACCCCAAAGAGCGCCCCTGCGCACATGCCTTGACGACTGTGCCAGAGCGCACGCCATGCGTACCTCGATTCGTTTGGAGCGATCCGATTTTCGTCGCCCCCACCCGCACAAAGTACGATACCCGGCTCGGTTGACTCGGAAACACTCTGAACGACGGGCCTTCCAACGTCGGTGTTGGATCGATGACGCTCTTGGCCAAGTACAAAGACTTGGCTGTCTGTGCAGCGCCGACAAACGGATCGGTGGTTACTAGGTACGACTTTGTCATGATGCTGGCATGCCACGATGGATTCTCTCACGTTGGAGCTGCGTTTGAATGTCCAGATGGATCGTGCCGCCCACGATCGCACCAGCCCCGGAGTACGCGACAGCATGCGCGTGCAGCGAAATTTCTCCGTCCGACCCGTTCTCGCCGGGGCTTTGAGTGCTTCGCCCTCCCAGTCCCCCTGTCGCCGCCAACGTGCCCATGATGTGAATGCTCGTGCCACTGGTGAGCACGATGGACCCTCCGCTAAGGACACGGATGCAGCCTCGAAACCTACGATCGCTTTCGAACGATACCTGCCGCCTCCGCCTGCAAAAATGCCGCTCTCGCCCGCTTCGCCATGGACCGCCAACGACGCGTTGGGGCCAAGCGTCATGTCATTCACGGCAGCGAGATATATCGCCCCTACGTCACTTGTCTGTAAACGACTGCATCCACGGCATTCCTACCTCCGCCAGCTCCGCCAAATATGGGTCTTGGAAACTGGCCAAAGTCGGTGGGGGAGTCGCCCCCTCCACCGCCCCCGCTCCCTCCAATCAAGTCGCCATTGGCAGCCAACCGGCCGCCTTTCCCACCTAACGCAACACCCCACAACGGTACGCGCCAACCCTCCCGATCGAGACACTTCACCATAGCTGAGCGAAAACCCCGCCGTGTCGGAGATCGTCACTTGGGCGCGTTTTCCGATCAAATACGGCTGGGTCGTTGTGGCATGGGTCACTGGGTCCACCACGACGTCGGCGGCACTCGCCGTCATGAACGTCAACGGCGCATCCACGACTGGAGCCGATGGGCTAGTGGGGGCCTCGTTTCCTCTGGCGGCACAGAGTTAACGCAGTTCCAGTCGTATTGCATACCGTAACGTTGTCATTTGAATGCGCCATGTGCATCCCCGCTCGATCGATGCTACACGTTGGCGTTAAGTCGCCACCACAACGAATCCACGACCGTACTGGGCACGTCCTTTGTGACAGCGACTTGCTGCACGTCAAACGCTGCTCGAAGCGCCGCCGCCATGCCGTCGGCACTTATGTTGTATGGCAAGTCGGGCGAGGTCTGGCCAAGAAAACGGAGGCGAAACACGCCGCTGAGCTGATTTCCAACCGCGACCAGCCGCGTCTGCACCGTCGAATCGAGGCCCGTCAAGTACGACGTGGGCGTCAGCAACGGGACGTTTCCCACCGCCGTCAAGAACGACACTCTCCAAATACGGCCGACGCTCGCCACTTCTTGGCCAGCTCTCGTCACTTGGACGCGACCGACGCCGCCAAGTCCAAGTTCCAACTGCGCCTGCATCTCTTCGGCGCTCGCGTCGTACCGAATGCGCGCCGTTACGTTGGCCCCGTTCGAGAGCGTAAACGTCCCTCGCATCGTTTGGCCCGCGGCAACGCTCGTTTGAATCTCCATCACCGTCGGCTCGAGCGCTCCAGACGTTTGCACCGTGTGCGTGTACACACGGACGCTGGAGCTTCCTGGACCGTTGATGTTGTGCTGGGCAATCGTTCCACCGCCGGGGAATCCGCCCAGCATCCCCGGCGGGCTCACGAGGTGCGTGTTGACTACGGCGCTGCTGCGGCTAAGTAAACAAAGCGCATGTCGACCCTTGAGCTTGACTTGAACATTCGCTCCCTAACAACTCAACGTGACCGAGGGCGGCTGCAGCATGCACATACCAAGTGTATCGTGAGAAAGTTAAAAACAGCGACTGTGGTGCGCTGAGGCGTTTGGAGCAGCATCCCTTGGAACGAGACATCGCCAGACATGCCTGCCGTCGTCGTGTCGATGTACACGGTGCCCGACGCGAGCTCGAGCGATCCAAGCAGGGGGTAGTGGAATGTGTCGAATCCAAACTTGGTCGGGGCTTTCCACTCGAGAGGCACCGACCAGTGGTGGACCCCAGTCTTCCAATCTTCAAAGTCGTTGACGAGCTGGACTTGGGACCGACGGCCTTGGTCAAACTCTTGGTCGAACGCTTCCAACTTGGCGTCGCCGATCGTGTACTCTGTCGCGCACATGTCAGCACATATCGCGAACCATTCAACGGTACGTACCTTCGCTTCCTCGAGCACAGCGATGGGTTGCTTTGCACCGCTCGTACGCCAAGCATGCCGAAGTTGTCGACGTTGGCGTACAACGTGTGGACTGGATGAGAGCGTTTGTAAAGTCACGTGCCGAAGGACCTAGTCCGCATCCGTCGACATGAAGCGCAACATAGCACGCCGAGCACTACCTTGACCGAGCACTGCAGCAACCCATGCACACATGACGAAGCCCTGGCGCCTCATGCCGCCTCTCGCCCACGACGGTTTCGCGAGTAACTGCTCACACTAAATTCAGGTAGTACCTCCACGACTGTCAGATGGAATGACATGCAGCAACACGGTACTAATGAACGAGTTCCTAATAGTATTACTAAATGTATTGCATACTACGACGGAGTTCGCTAGAATCCTACTTCCAAAACCCCATCGAAGGTTGAGGGGGTTTCGGGAGGGATTGTCGAGGCCCTCACGTTCAGCATCGCCGATTGATCGGTCGTAGGTGCGCGGAAGGGACAGAGCGGTGGGGATGTCTTGCCGTTCGATGTGATGGCACCGGCGGGCACCCACGCTTCGATCCCAGTCGTGTTGGGGTGGCCACAGAGCTTCCACGCATTCTATCCTCGAGAGAATCGTGAATGCCCTGATGTCGGCAATACCGCTTGCTGACGCGTTTTGTGGCCAGGGGTCGTTCAGGCCGCGCTGAACGAACGTGAGGCCCCGAAGACGAGGGTTCGTGCTGCTGTCCAGTCGCCACGTACTCGAGCAGTTTCGTGGATTCGAAACCGAATCTTCACATGCGTCGATATTTAAATAAATATGAAATATATAAACAGTATATTTGTATGCTCTATAAAATAATGAACCCGTGCATGTCGACACTTGTTACCCAGTGTCCAAAATGCCGCCTCGGGTCGCGGGGATGCCGCCGTCCACGTACGGCACGCTTCCGACAGCATCCTTCTTGAACAAGCCGCGCATCGACTTCAAGCTCCTCATTGCGATCGTTGCGTCTGGCGCATGCTTGTCGGTCCTCCTCTGCGTCACCACATATAACGCCGACTGGTCGTCGGACGTGCCCAGGATGCGCTTGGCGGTTGCGCCAACAATCCCCCTCACATACGAGCAGCTGGTACAGCCACGACAAGTGCACCTCGCGTACGCTGGAAGGACTCCCGGCACTGGCATGACGGTGTCGTGGGCCACCTACCATCGAGTGAACGACAGCACGCTGTGGGTCGGCTCGACACCGACGAACTTGAGTCTAGCAACGGTGGACGCTGAAACGTTGTCCTACTACGCAGACGACGTGTACACGTTGTATACGTACCACGCGACTGTGCGGGGCTTGACGCCGCGCTCCAAGTACTTTTACCGCGTCGGCAGTGCATCGAATGGTACCGTCGTCGTCAAGAAGATCGCGGACGCTGAAGGGGTTCGTTGCTGTAGATTCGCACGTGTCGCCCGTGTACCATTTCCACACAGGGCGCGATCCCGGCCACGATGACGGCAGTTCGTTTGAGATTGCCGTGTACGCTGACTTTGGCGAGCGCAATGCGGAACAAACGGTATGCGCGAGCCACATCGCCACTCTCACGTGCATGGGCGCAGGTGGCGCGCCTCATGGACCTTCGAGAAAACTTTGATTTCATCTGGCACGTCGGGGACATCAGCTACGCCGACAATGCGTTTCACACTCTGAATGCAGACACGGCCGCGCTGGGCTTTGTCTACGAGAAGGCGTACAATGCCTGGATGGACGCGTTGGAGCCTGCGATGCGCGTGGTGCGGGACATCGCGCGATCGATTCCAGTTTATCCGCGTCATGTAGGTGCCGTACATGACGACGGTGGGCAACCATGAAGCCGAATGCTACTCGCCCGTGTGCCTCTACTCGCCAGAAAAGCAAGCCCAACTGAGCAACTACTCGGCGTACAACACTCGCTTTCGCATGCCGTCGACGGATTCAAACGGCGCTCACAATATGTGGTACTCATGGTCGCATGGCCCCGTGCACTTCATCTCTGTCAGCTCCGAGTCCGACTACGACGGCGCGCCGACCAACAACAAAGGCACACAGGTCAAGAATGGCCACTTTGGCAACCAACTGGCCTGGCTCGACGCCGATTTGGCGCGAGTGAATCGCACGAACACGCCGTGGGTGATTGTGGGCCTTCACCGCCCGTTGTACGGTCTCAAAGTCTTTAAAGCGAACGGCGAGCCCAAGACCAAGCATGAAGCGCTCCTCGACGCCTTCGAGCCCGTCTTTCTCAAGTACAAAGTCGACGCCGTTGTGTCGGGCCACCAGCACGCGTACGAGCGCCACTTTCCCGTCGCCCACAACGAGCCCGTTCTCGCCGGTGTCAGCGCAGACAAAACCATCTACGAATCTCCTCAAGCGCCCGTCTACATCGTGTCGGGGTCGTGCGGGTCCACGGACGGCCACGAGCCGTATGACGACGTGCCTGCGCAGACGTGGAATGTCCTGTACGACAATGTGCACTTTGGCATTTCGACACTCAAGGCCAACCGCACGGCGCTCGAGTGGACGTTTGTGCATTCGGCCGACGGCGTCCCCTTGGACTGGTTCGTCATGAAGAAGGAAGGGTAAACGTACTCGCTGATGGTGGCTGCACGTTCGCGACTTTGGACCGCGCGCGACCACACTCGGACCGCTCGGCTGTCGACGGCACCTCTTTGGACGTCGTTTCGACCATCGGCGACTGGGACACCCGTTTGCGCTAGGTGTAGAAACAACCTAATTCGAGTGAGAAGCAGTGGCCGCAAGGCACTTGTCACCCCCGCTGTTCCTAACTCGGACGGTCATGGGTCCCGCCAGTCTTACAATCTCGAGCAGCCCGTCTAGGCTTCAACCAGACGCCGCCTCTTCATTCGTAGCGTTGGGGAGGTGCCATGGTGTGCCGTGATCGTGCTGTTGCGTCTGGACTACGAGCACTCGTCCTTGTGCCATGGAATGGCCACGAAGCAAAGGACCAAATGCACGCGCATCCGACGTTCGAATGAACACATCTCGGTGCGTCCAGGATGTTGAGGATAGCTTTGTAAAATAGTTACTTTGGTGTACTGAGGGTACTTCGACGGCGTTTCTTCTTGGGCGCTGCCGACTGGGACGCCGTCAACTCGGCGCGGTATCGACTGACGTACCCTCCTGGGACGCCCTTTTCCCGTGACCCGAGCACGTAGTCGATGTCGTATGTCCAAACTTGGTTGGCATCGACATGCTTCGCCTTGACCCGACCCACTCCGCCAGGTTTGTTCATGCCAGACCAAAGCCGCGGTACAACGTCGACCGTGTCTCCGACATCAAACTCTTGCGCGTCTGGCGCAGGAAAACGGTCTTGTTGTAGCCCACCTTCGGTTATATGACGAGGTTGTTTGGCTGGAGGCGGTTGCGCCGACAGCACCACACGCATGGACTCAACTGGTGGCGGCGCGCTGGGGTGGGCGGCAGTCAAGAGTTTCTTCGGTCGAGGGAGGGCCATCGTTGGAGCCACCTGGTCGTCCAGTCTGCGCTTCGTTTGAAGATGCGGTGGGACGTCCACCGATGCTTGGGTCGCGGCATCCGTGCGTTTGAAATGTTTGGCGCACCATCCACAAAACGTCGGGTGGGTCGTCAACAAGCCAGCCACATACGCACACTAGAAATCTGTCGTGAAGGAGTCTGTGGTCGAGCGACGACCATACCTGGACATGCATTGCTTTCGAGCACTTTTTCGAGTGGCACTGAACCTTGTTCATCCCTGTGGCCTTTTTGCACAGGTCGCACACCAGACGGGCGCGTTCGGGGGCGACGTTTGCAATCCCGTACCCGAGATTGTTTTCAAAGTACGTTTCCGGCGTGTACAGCAAGCACATGATGTGGGCTTTGTTCCCGCACGACGTGGCTGCCAAGTCCCCGCCAGACACGCAGCACATGACACACGTTTCCGTCGCGGTTTCAGAGATGGATGCAAACAGGGGATTCAGCGGCTCGTCGTCGTCCTCTGTGGGCTCGACGGTCTCGTCCGTTTGTGCGGCGTCCTCCGACCTGTCGTCTTCGGAGTCCTCGTCCTCGAGTTGGACCATGGCTCGATACATGTTTTCGTACTGGGTGGCCAGGACCCGATCCAACTTGTTCCTGTACGCTTGCTTCTTCTCAGCGGCTAGCTTGTCCATGGCCACCGTCAACGTATTCTGCGCCACGGACTCGACATGTTTTAGTTTTGCTTGGCACGCTGTCAAGTCTTTCAAGATTTCATCTTCGCCGATCCACGCATCGTCTTCGCCTTCAATGCAAGTCACGACAATGCTTCGATAGCACGGAGTGGCCTTGATCGTGACGCTGTCCGTCATTTCGTCCAGTCGGGCATTGTCTTCATCGCCTTCTTCCACGAGTTCTTGAAATTTCAAACGAAATCCAGCCGAACAAGCGCTGGGACGGGCGTAGTTTGTCGTGGGTAAGGTGCATTCGGCGTAGAGAGTCCATCGCTCGTCATTGTCGTCGTTCAGGTCGGACGGCGCGATGTGGACCGGATTGTCGGCGGTGACTGGCGTGATGTACTCTCGTTCGACACCCTTTTCCCCACCTCCCAAAATGTACGCAATGTCGTATAAATACACCCCTTCCGTCGACGTGGCATGCTTGGCTTTGATGCGTCCGGCGCCGCCGAGTTTGTTGATTCCGGGCCATGTTCGTGCCGCCACTTGCACCATGTCACCTTCTTCCAGCGGCGGCAATGGGATGGCCGTCAGCTCTTTCACCAGTGCCCGTCGGTGGCGTCGGACTACACCAGGTACTGAGCTTCCCAACGACGGGACTGTCCACGGCGACTTGTCGCGAAAGAATGCTTGGAATTGCGCCATCGCTGGCTACGACAACGATGAGAATAAAACGAAATGAGGTTCTACCTTGGCAGCAGCGAGTGAGTAGTACAGGTCCCCCATTTCCTGCCACACAAGCACCATGGCCAGTTTGCCGTCGCTTCGAAGGTATCCCCATGGCCATTCCACGTCCTCCGCAGGCTGGGAAGTTGAACGAGCTTTACGAAACCAGCATTGCACGGACGCACTTGCACGACACTGCGGCAGGATCTCGTCGGTGAGTTGGGTCAACGTGATGCCTTTGAGTGAAATGTCGTTGATTGCCACGAGTTCAGCGCCTCTACACAAGTGCATCGAAGGGTGACTCGCACTCAGGGAAAACGACCCAGACGTTGTTGCGTACTTTTGAAGCAAGCCATCGTCGAGGGCAGCACGTAGAAGAGGATTCGACACGTCCTTGATAGTCAGGGGACCGCTCTCGACATACGAGAAGTCGATCCCCAATGGTAATTGAGGCAAGATGACAAGGACGAGGTCGTTTTCGGAACTTGCACAAGTCGTGGCTGGAACAAACACTTGAGCGAGTCGGGACGGTCGAAACGGGGATGGAGTGGCTGGTATGGACTTGAGTTTCGTGGGGGTGATGCTTGGTGGGGCGACAGGTTCTGCGTGTGGCGTTGACGACGGCCATTTCGTGGTCGAATATTGAACCTTTTTTAGTTTGGTTTTCGGGAGCTTCGGGGCTGGGGCAGTTTGTAGAGAGATGGCGGCAAGGGGAGCGGATGGTTCGGACGAAAGAGGCAGCACGGTTGTATCTTTTGCGGCCTTGGCTGAAAGTGGTTCAGAAAGCCACATTTGAATGCTTTTTTGAATTTTCGCCGTCGTTCCAGCGTCCGACGTGTTTTCGCGTTGGATAGTTTGGACAGGGGACTGCGGAGGGACAACCTAGACATGATTTCAACACTCGTTTCAGAGTCAATTGGCTGAACCTGCACCGATGGGTTCCGGGCTTTCAGTGCCAGATCAAGCCCGTGACTGGGGCAAACGTTGTGGTAGATGGAGTTGGTCGAAGCGCGAAAGGTCACTCCATGCTCCAATGCACACGGAACGTGGTAGCTCGAGGTACATTTGGCATTGGAGCACTGGGCACACGCCCCTTGGTTGGAAGTTTTGCAGAACACGCACTTGAGTTTTCGCCGCGTTTTGAGGCGGTCGACGCCGTCGACTTTACCATGAGCAAAGTTGAGTTCGGGGAGGTAGATCGCACACGACATGTGCACCCACTTGTGAGCAGTGTGTAAAGGGATCAAGGCACCGCCTACAAAGGTTGTGACAACTGTGGCGAAGTGGAACTAGCGGCACCTTTTAGATGGCAGGCACTGCATTCCCCAGAGGGTTCCCACGTTTCGACCGGGGCCACCTGCTGTGCCGAACAAAAGTTGCAGAACCACGACGCGTCAGGGATGCGCTCAATGCCGTAACAAGTTTGATGCACAGATACCTACATCAGGGTCAAGCATGGGCAGCATGGGTAAACGTACATTGCAGTCATCGCAGATGACGATGGCATCATTCGCATACGATTCCTCTCCCCAACACACGTTGCATCGAATGACTGGAGGTTTTACGGGTGGGGCTTTGATCGTGGTTGCAATTTCTTCGTCTGCCAAGATCGGTTCGATGAGACTGCTTGGACTCATACTGTCTTGCTCGTCGTCAGTTATGACGGGGCCATCGTACGTTCCCTCTAGCAGCCCTGCCATGTAGTACGACAGCTCCTGCTTCAATTGCTGAACACTTGGCAATAGGTACGCGTACTTGGCCTTCATGTGTGGAGTTGCAAGGATGTATCCCTCAACGACGTTGATGGCGTCAAACACCAAGCTCTGGTCCTCGGCGTTGCACGGTGCAGACTGCACGCACATCGTCAGCGTCCCACCCCGCCATCATCGCCTGCGGCGGGAAGGCTTACCTGGAGGATGGTTTGCACCATCTCAATGTTGTCCATCAACTCCTCATCTTGCACGGAGAAGTTGAAGAGAGCATGGTCGCACAGGGCATCCATCGCACCACCAAACTGAAATGCGCGGCAAACAGGTCGAGAAATCCAACTTTCGCACGATTCGCTGAAATGTTATGTATTTCAGCCAATTACTGCTCCTCCCTCCGGTGCGCTTAATCCTTTAGCGCAATTTCCTTGCATAGGTTTTTTCATTCTGTCGTGGGGTATTACCACAAAAAGTAATCAAAGCAATCAGTTTAAATACTGAATGCTATTTAACGTGGTTGTCGTCCAGGCACGACCCCATCAATTTTGAAAGAGGAGAGTTCGATTGCGAGGAAGGTCGTTCATCATGCAACATGATCGGGAATTGCTCACAGGGAGGCTTTGAAGTTGCAATAACTCTGATATCTAGGCATTTCATCAAATGCGAGAAACATCAAGATCTTGCTGATGAAGTCTCTCCCGTCGACCTTGCCGAATCGAGGTGAGCAGTGTGAGAGGCTCGCAGGTACAGTCTGGAACAAAATTATAGCCGCACCCCAAAATTTTCATGATGTGAAGTTGCTGTTCAACAAGCTCGATATCTAACCATTCTGTTCGAAAGAGATGACGAGAGCGCTCCCATCATGACGTACACAGCTCCATGGCTATATCAATTTTTGATTTACGAAGAAAACACTCAAAAATGTTCGGTGCATTATTATAGCCGCACTACCTACATGTCGACTAATAGTCGATTTTTGCTCCTCTCTTCAAAATGACTTGAGCCATTCGTGTCGACATACTGTCAACAAGTGTCCGACAGTACGCTAGCGTGATACGTTCCCACTCGATGGCAATTTGTCGCTTCAAGTCTTCAACGGTGTCGTATTGGTGACCATTTCGGTACACAGCACGAGCCAAAAAACCCCAAACGTTCTCAATTGGGTTGAGATCGGGGCTGAGGGCTGGCCAGGCCATAGTTGGAACGTCCTTGTCACGGAGGTACGCCATGGTGTGTCTTGAGACGTGAATTGATGCGTTGTCCTGCAGGAAGATCACCCGCCGGCCAGGATTCTCGCCCCGCACGAAGTCCAAAAACGGAAAAAGGTGGGTCTCCAACGTCTTGCAATACTTGACGGAGTCTTGTGAGCCTTGAAGGAAGGCCAGTTCACTTTTCCCATCGTAGGAAAACGCCCCCCACACCATAACACTGCGGCCACCGCCAACACGCTTTGAGAACATTTCGGGGGGGAGCCTTGAGTCGTGCCAGTAGCTCTGAAAGCCGTCAGGTCCGTCTAGGTTAAACTTCTTTTCGTCCGAAAAGATGGTAACGAGCCATTCATTGGATTTATTGAGATACTTAGCTGCAAATTTTGTTCGCGCTTTCTTGTGCGCTGGGGTGAGTCGGGGACTGGACTTGCGCTTGCGGTACTTTGCGAATCTTGAACTCCGCAATATGCGCAACACAGTAGTGTGGCTCGGCTTTTGT
>NW_008580187.1:8986-21474 GCF_000520115.1 Aphanomyces invadans | reverse complement strand
GCGACGTTTGCTGCTTATGAATTGCGAGCCGGAAGATGCGGCGAATGTCGCGCCTCTTAAAGATGAGGCGTCTACCACGGCGTTTGGCGCGAATCGGTGCAGCTTGCTGCTTCCACAAGTTTCTTATCGCTTTCTCGCTTCGCTGTAGAGCATTCGCAATCCAACGGTTTGATTTTTTGAGAGATTTGTAGGCCTGGGCCTGGCCAACCTCGTGGGGGGTTAGTCTTGCCCCTCTGGGCATTGTTTGGAAGTGAAGGTGTCGCCATGATGCATGTATGTCATCAGCGATGTGTCTGCTTTAATTTAATGCATTTTGTAGGCCAATCAGAGCATCCCATCACGAGTTATACTCGAAAATTGCCAGTGCGGCCATAGTTTTGCACCAGCCAAAAAACGAGTTTTTTGATTTTCTCGGAATACGGTTGACTTCTGCGGATGATTTAGGCGTCAGATATTGGTCAAATTAAAGGACGTTTCGAGTGGTAGCATTGGATTTCTTGTTCGATTATCATACGACTGTCTCCTCCACAAATATTGGGTGCGGCTATAATTTTGTTCCAGACTGTATCTAGGTTGGGGTTTGATTTTTAAAATGAGCCTTACATCATACAAATTGTAATATAAATTAGAAAATTAAACAGTGGAGAAGCGGAGCTGGCTATATAAATACACCGCCTATAACGGCACCAGAAAAATCCTTTGCCGCGTCCCCCGCAAGTTCCACAGCCGACGACGACATGGCCGCCAAGCAGAAAGACCTCATCGGACGCCCTCTCGTTCCATACTTCACGGACAAAGGACATGTTAATGCTTCTCTACAGATATCCAGGTGCGTTATGAGCTTCCCTAGCGTCAATCGTCACCATCGACCTAACCATGACAGCAGGGACATGGCTCACGAACCCATGGAGGTAGATGCGCGAGTCTGGAACGCATCCCAGGGTTATTTTGAGTACCCAGACGAGCAACCACCACACTCTCCTCCTCCGCACGCATCATCATCCTCCGTCCCAAAAGCAAAGGCCGGTGGCCTCTTGTTGACACCGCAACGCTTGGTAAGTCGTCAACAGGTCTCCAGCTATTCCCACTCATGGCCTCTCGCACTGACGCGAAGGGAACTTCGATCAAGGAAGTGCGCGGCCAGTCGCGAGAAAAGACGCCGCCGCCAGCACCAATTGTTGCCGCTTCCCCTTCGACCGCTTCGCCTGATCAACCTGGTAATGGCATCCCCATCTGCGCTTGTTCCTCCAGCACCGTTTCACCGTGCATATAGCTCCGTCAAAGAAGAAGGGCAAGAAATCTAGCCCAAACAACGACAAGCAGACTAAGAACAGCAAGGCATCCGCCTCTGCCCCGGCATCGAAGTGGGCATGGTCTGCTTTTCAAAACTCGCCCGACCCCAAGTCGTTGCCAATTCCACCGTTTCTGTCGCCGCAGATCTTGTCGCATGAACCTGAACCGACGCCTCGCATGGCGCCCCTGAATCTGAACGTGATGGACAAGAAGCCGCCTCCGCCTTCCAAACCGCCCAACCCCCAAGTGACGATCTTGCAGCGACCGAAACCGAGCGAAGAGCAGATGACCCAGCAACTGCGCAAGATGCTCAACATCGGAGGAAGCGATGGGTAGAGAGGGATGGGCATGAGAACGTCTGCTTGGGTGCGCTCTCGTGGGTTCCGCATGGTCGTCGTGATCAGGATGTGTTGTAAGCACGAAGAAGCGCCGTCTGGAATTGCATCTGATTTCCCTCTCTTTACGCACTGCCTGGTCGATGGCTGTTCTTTATTCCGAGTTCATTTACTTGACGTGTCACGTTGTATGGTTGCAACGTCAGGAATTATTTAAAATGGATAAATGAACCATCGTCTCCCTCGCTATAGCGGCATCACAATGATCGGTCACGAAGACGGAAAGTGCATTATTTCGGCGACACATGTGGGTAGCCAACACTTGAAG
This sequence comes from Aphanomyces invadans, assembly GCF_000520115.1. NCBI lineage: Eukaryota > Oomycota > Saprolegniomycetes > Saprolegniales > Verrucalvaceae > Aphanomyces > Aphanomyces invadans. The sequence continues at coordinate 19,518 of NW_008580187.1, read as the reverse complement.
TTTGTATACCACTTCAAGAACAGTTCAACGGCGAACCGTGACTCAAAGCCCATTTTCTGCATTGCGCACCAGTGCACCATGCCGTCACCCAAGCGACGACAGCACGAAGGCATCGACGCGATGAAGGACAAGTACAAGGTGCCAAAGGAAGAGATTCTTCATCTGAAGCGAATGCTGTTTGACTTGGAGAACACCCGCAAGCGTTTGGAGAAAGATCGAGAACATGCCCGGTATCACGACTCGCCGTTGTCATGGGTTCATGTAGCGGAAGCGATCAAAGGAGACATGCTCGACTTGTCGTACGTGAATCGAGGACTCAAGAAGGCTATCCAGACGCACACGCAGACTGCCAACTTGCTCGCGTTGTGGGTGTCGCATCTGTCGCTTCACGCTCCCGTCCCGTCCTCGGCACGGGAAATGTGGCAGAGCAGCCACTTGATGCTAGGCGACTCGCAATTGAGGAAGACTGCATGCGAGTGGATTTCCAAGCAGATGATTCACAACACGCCTTGGATGATGGCAGAGATTCCGTTTGCGTACGATGCCGACGACGAAATTGAGGTCGAGGTTCGCGACAATTGCGAAGGGGTCAAGGTGATGGCACAGTTCATGCTACCATATCCACTCGATCAAGTTCGAGACGCGGTGTGGAAGGCGGAAGAGTCGTTCTGCTCGACCCTGCTCGACCTATTCGAATCCGACACGGTACGAAACATTCGCCGTCGACAACGGGCATGTGTGACCTGCACCTTCGTAGTTTATGTGCGGCAACCAAATGACGTATGTCCAGGAAGTTCTTGGCCACCGAACTTGTCGCTTTCAACTAAAGACTCTGAGCTACCTCAGCTCTGGGGAAGACAAATCGATCATGTCGATGCGAACGATCTTGCAGGACGACGCGCATCCCATCGACAAGAAGACGTGGATGATGGACGTAAAGGTGTGGCACGTCATGGAGAAGTGTGGCGCCGACATGACCCGTGTGCGAAATTACTTCACGATGAGTCTACCGTTCACCAAACGAGGGTTTGTGTCGATCGAAGACTTTGCGCGATTCCAAGATATCCCGGATGTGGACAAGTACAGACTAAATACGCGACTGCTCCGAAACAAAGTCAAGCAACAGAGCCGCCTCGGGCACATACAGCAGCGGTGGCAATGGAAAAGGCACGTGTTGCACATGCTGCATGAGCGAAATCGGGGCTCGCCCTCACCGTAATGCAAAAGTCGTGTTCCATTTCGACATTCCCATGAGGATGGTGTTAAGCCGACTCCATGGACGATAGCTCGACCCCTGGAGGCAATATCTGGACGTCTGCCCCCGGCTTCCACTCGATTCGGGGAAGCCGTGCAGGGACTGCACGTGGTATCGAACATCGCGAATTCCAGGACATTCTTCGAAAGGCGCGAATGTGCGCACCGACGCAACGTGCCACACAGCACATGCAACGTCACAGCGTGACCACAGCTCCCTTCAAGCGCGGACGGCATGCGATGGAGACCATAGCATGGTTTCGAGATGCGCCACGTCGGCCGCGAGTGGCACACCGGCGTACGGTGGCACCATGCATGTGTACCGTGTTGCGCGAGAAATTATTTCAGCGCCTGAGAAACGCAAAATAAAGTGTATGGGAATACTTGATGTTTGTATGTAGTTTTTAGAAAACAGTTGAAACAAGTGTTCCCACTTGGAACACCCAAGGAAGCGGCCATGCCCAAGCCAGCGACGACGACGACGAGCCGCAGCGAGCGACAAGCGCAGGATCCCGAAGGATGGCATCTCTTACCCCAAATGCACCGTCGTCGACATGGGGAACAGCCTCAGACGCTAGCAACAATCGCGCGGTACCACTCTCTTGGACGCACATGGCGCACACGTTTTACAGCAGACTCGACTCGAGGACGAAGGTGAAAGTCCAAGCATCGGTTTACTCGACGCTTCTCGAGGTATTCGAGACTGAGGTACACCCTTTCCATTGGCATGTCTTTTGGATATGGTAGTAAGTACACTAGGGACAGCTGGATGACGTGCGTCAGCCCTTGCCGTACGAAGACATTGGGGTACCTCGACTACGAATGGCAAGGACACATCGACTCGATTTGCAAGATGACACTCGTCCAACGGACAAGATGGTTTGTGGCACATGGACACTAGGAAGTGGATTGTCATGGACTCGTTCGTTCACGACGCAGGGTTTGTTCTGTTGGAAGAGTTTGCCCGCTCTCAAGAGCCTCCGAACCTGCGCGCGTGGGGCTCCAGACAGATCCTCGGCGCGTCATGCTGCGCCGTGGAATGGCACGCGGTGGAGAAACCCCGAAACCCCCAACAGCGTCAAATATCTCACCACTCCCAATTCCCCCAGATCAAGAATTTACACCATGCGAATTCATCGTGATCGTCGTGGCACCAACACATCTTGCCACGCACATGCCGCGGGCGTCGCGCCGGTGAACACCCATCGATGAGCTCATGCAACGGGCATTACGCCGTCGAACGGGACGACACCGCATCGTCGAGCCTATGCAACAGGTTTCACCGTGCAAAGTCGGCTATATCGGGTACACGAGGGTGAGATATTGTGACCGGTGGTGCATAAACGCGTCCTGGGCGACAGAAGCTTGAAATTTGTATACGTCGCGCGTGGGTGGTTGTACCAGTTCAACATTTCTCGCGATGCCACCGAAAAAGCAAGGCGCAGAGGAGAGCGCCGCCGCCCGCTTCGGCCGCGTCCGCAACAACTTGAAGATGGGTCTTGTCGGTCTGCCCAATGTGGGCAAATCGTCCCTGTTTAACCTCCTCACGGCACAGAGTGTTGCCGCCGAGAACTTTCCGTTTTGTACCATCGACCCGAACGAAGCCCGTTGCGCGGTCCCGGATGAACGCTACGAATGGTACCTCCTTGGTTCTCATGCGCGCGTGGGAAATCACAGATGGCGTCTTGCCGGGTAGGCTGTGCAAGGTGTGGCAGCCGCCGAGCGAGTACCCTGCGTACCTACAATGCACCGACATTGCTGGGCTCATTCGTGGTGCTTCCGAAGGCGCTGGGCTCGGGAATGCATTTTTGTCGCACATTCAAGCCGTCGACGGTATTTTCCACGTGATCCGCGCTTTCGAGAGCGAAGAAGTCGTACATGTCGACGATACGGTGGGCGACAATGCAATTCCATGTGGCAACGGCTTACTCTGGCGGGACCAGGTCGACCCGATTCGTGACTTGGAAACCATCCAAGGCGAACTGTGCAAGAAGGATCTCGCGTACGTGTTGGCGCAGCGCAAGTTGCGCGAAGTCGACGTTCGCAAGAACCCCACCATGAAGCTGCCCCCGCTCTTCTTCACGTAGGCCCAACTCCTCCCGATCGTGTGCTGCATGAATGAGCGTAGGGTCATGGACACGGTCCAAGAACTCCTTGAAGCCAACAAATCGATCGCATCCAAGAGCGATTGGACCGCCCCCGAAGTGGAAAAGATCAACGAGCTGATCCCGGGTACGTGCGGCCGCCTCCGTGTGTGTGATTTCATGGTTGCAGCTGCCATCACGACCAAGCCGATCATCTACCTCGTCAACTTGACCAAGCGCGACTTTATCCGCAAGGGCAACAAGTGGCTCGTTCCGATCAAGCAGTGGGTCGACTCCCATGGCGGCGGCGTCATGATTCCGTTCTCTGTCGAGTTTGAACAAGAATTGTGGGAAAAGCAAAAGGCCAACAAGGAGTTTGTGCCCGAAGTGCCATCCGTGCTGCCCCGCATCATCAAAGTCGGGTACGTCGACCGACTTGCGGTCGCATCTCACGACGACAGTCCAGGTACAAGCAACTCAACTTGATGTACTACTTCACGGCCGGGGACAAGGAAGTGCGATGCTGGACCGTGCGGAAAGGTGCCACGGCCCCGCAAGCTGCGGGGGTCATTCACTCGGACTTTGAACGGTGCGCGCGTGCCCTCTGAATGGACTGCCAACGTCTTTTATGTAGAGGATTTATCAAGGCCGAAGTCGTCTCGTTCGACGATTTCAAGGAATTGTCGGAAGGAGACAAGAAGGGCATGGCCAAGGTCAAGGCCGCGGGCAAGTACCGCCAAGAAGGCAAGACGTATGTCGTGCAAGATGGAGATATCATCCACTTCCAGTTCAACGTGACCAACAAGAAAAAGTAACATGGCGCAGGAGGACGGTATTGCACAATAGAGGTATGTTGTCTGGAGGACGTTTTCGTTGCAAGGTGGCCCAACGATGGGGAAAGAAATACCGATGGATGTGCGCATACAATTTGCTCGGAATGCCGCGGTAGTGAGGCACAAGCTGATGTCGTCGCGGTTGTCGGTCAGTGACCTCCAGCATCGTGGAGCGCATGGCCAAGGCGTTGGCACCTACGACTGCGACACTCAATTGTCCTCGCACATCTGCAACCACCCCCAGAGTCGTTGGGCGAGCTCGGGAGGGACAAGCCGGCGGGCCGTTGGGGGTGAGGGGTGCGCTGTGCGTGTCATCAATCAAGCAGCGTGACAGGTTTGTTTGGTAGTGCACGTGGCTGAGGCCGCACGCGAGGCCAGCAGGCCCGATTTGCGTCACTGCTCTATGTATTATCAGTCATTAATCGCGTTTTACTGACAATTTCATTGTGCGCATTGAATTATTTCGCGGACTGTATCTTCCCATTTAAAGTTAAGTATCAACTCGACAAAGTCCCTTGTGATGTCTTTTGGGGCGAGTGAACTTGGCACACCCATCGGCTGTATCCCGATGCATATTGGACTTGACGAAGCCCACCGACACGTTCGCGGTTCCAGTCAAAGCCCAGACTTGCCAAAGTTTGCTTCATCATTGGAAGAACCACTCTTCGGTATCTCAACAGCACGTCCTGCAACTTCCTCGCTTCATCTGCCAATTCCACCTCGTCCAAGTCTTCGGTCTCGAGTCGATGCACGATTCCTTCGAATGCTGCGTCCGTGTCCAAGCGCGGGGCAAGTCCATGGATCGATTCCAATGCACTTGCGATTTTGGCCATGTGTTGGGTATCCTTCAAATCAAACTGAAACCCGTCCATCGTCACACCCAACAGAGCCGCCACGCACAGAGCTTTCCGCACCGCAGAGCTGGCGTTCAAAATGGGCAACATCTGCCGGATCTCGTCCGATGCTCCCACCACATGCAACGAGGCGTCGCTTCGAGCAGCTACTTCGTCCTGGGGCTCGAACCGGCCGCAAGATGAAATGCACCACTCGCACTGGAAGACAAGGCGAAACCGCATTCGTCCCAGCTTCGACGGGTCGCATTTCCCCAGTTTCTCAGTGGCGTCCAACGACCACAACATGGGCAGTTCCCACGGCTCTGGCGCGGCAAACTCCGTCATGGCAACTTCTCGTGGTTGGGAGGTACTGTTGATCGAGTGGCTATGGCGCTCTGACGTGACCTCGTTCGTGTCGGAAAGGGCGTGACTGGGCCATGCACCGATGAGAGTAGGATTGGAGCCGAGGGGCGAGGGCGATGCAGGTGTCGTACTGTGAGTTGTCGATTTGACTTCGAGCGCCTTGAGAATGTCGCGCAAGCTACCCGTTCGCTTCGACTCGTCCGGCTCCAAGCACATGAGCAAGTACTTCTTTTGGCGGTTGTTCAACGCAGCCACTTTGGCCAGACTCTGGCGGAACGAAAACCCCGGTGCCGCGAGAAGTTCATAAACTCCGTCGCCTCCGACACCGTTAAATTCTTCCAAATGCCCGCCGTCCAGAAACAGACGGAGCACCAGCACGCCAAAGCACCACACGTCAAACTTGGATGACGCCTCGATGGTCAGGCCTTGGCCCTGCAGCATGCATCGCGCCATTTCCGGCGGACAGTACTCGGGGGTGCAATGCCGAATGCGCGACCCAATCTTCACGGTGTGGTCAAAATCGATCAGCTTGTACCAGGTGCGATCGCTAAAGTACACGACATTTTCGAGCTTGATGTCGCCATGGATGAGTCCTCGGTCATGCAAAAAGAGGACGGCTCGGGCGAGCTTGTCGATGCAATTCAGTTGCAGGAACGGCCGCTGTTGAAGCATGTGGAGATGGTCCAAGTCCACCGTCAACCCTTGCTCCATCACGATGGCAAAGCACTTCGCATTCCTCGCTAAAGCCACGGGGATGATTTGGACACAGTCGACAACGTGGAGATCGGCATCGTGGTGGTGGCCCATGCTCTTATAGAACTCCACTTCTCTCTGCTTGTCGGTGAGCTTGACCACCAGTTTCTTGCACTTCTTTGCGGTGCTTTCAGCCTTGAAGATGCAATGGTTGCATTCGTTCACGAGGTCGGTTACCAGGTTGTATGTGTCGGACAAACGCCACCTCTTTGGAGTTCCTAGTTGTGACACGGATAAGTCCATTGGTGCTACGTATCGACGAGAGGACAACCTGGAAGACGGAGATAATTTGCGAGTTCTGCCAAGGATGCATGAGCGGGCAAGGTGGTGATAGGAGCGTCCGAGGTCGACGACGTCACTGGGGGTGGTGGTGCACGAGATGGTTGTTGCATGGGAGTTGGCGCACGCTCTGTCGTTTTGTGGAGGTTCTGGAGGAATTGAAACAAGTCGGCCAACCGCTCGTTTGTCTTGTCATAGAGGGTCGGATTGGCTTGAACCGATTTTATAAGGGATGCAAATGCCTTGTCCCTCAAGTAGTCACGCATTTTTTGGTCTATTGCAAGCGTGGGAAACAAGTCATTCTGTCGAAATGCGGTCGCCACTTGGATCGTGTCCCTGACGTCTTCTCTTCCCACGACGCAATCGATATCGCTTGAATCGATTTTTTGGCCCGTTTCAAACGCCACAAGCGCTTGTTCCATGTGGCCACGGTAGTACAACGATTCCCCAATCCAAGCGACCGCAGACTTGTCGACTTTCAATGCAGTGGTTACCAAAGTCGCGTATTTCTCAGCCACAATGACATCTCCGGCACAAAAATGCATCAAAGCACGATCCTGCCAGCATGGTGAGGTAAGTTACTTAAAAGGAACGCAACCTGCGCACATTGGTCCAGGGCATCCACAATGGTGGTGTTATTCGCAGATGCAGCAGAGTCTCGGGGAGTCTTTTCATCCTACCCAAAACATATTTCATCCCACATGACTGCACTTCAACCAACCTTTGATGTAGCAACAAATCAGCCCCTGCTTCCAACAGTTTCACGACAACGTTGACGCGGCCGTTCTTTAACACAACGTGAAGCGGTGTCTCGCCCTGCGTTCGAATGAGTTGATTGTATCCAACCGTCACTGCAATTCGTACATTTTCGTCAGTAACGTCTATCGTGGCGACCTTCTCGTGAAGAACCATCACAGTGTCCTCGTGTCCATTCAGTGCTGCATGGTGGAGTGGCGTCCATCCGATCTGTTGGTAGATAAGTCGACTGCATCCCATCATCGCCACATCACATACTGCATTGACACTGGCGCCCTTCTCAACCAGGATCTGGACAACTTCGGCGTGGCCATTGATCGATGCCCAATCCAGTGGTGTCTCTCCCTGTGTCCAGATGAGCTCACTTGACTCGACCCACTTTGCTGCACATACATCATTATCAGTCGCATCGACGATGGCACCTTTTTCGATCAGATCCATGACGACGTCCAAGTGGCCGGTCCATGCGGCCCAGTGGAGCGGCGTCTCTCCCAACTACCATTTCCACACCATGTCGTTGTCCGTATGTTATTAAATGGACGAACCTCGCCGAGACAGTTGACATCCGCTCCATTTTCAACACATGCTTGAATCTTCGTCAGGTCTCCCATCCTCGCAGCCTCGTACAAGTCCTTGATGTGTTCTGTCGGTGTAAGCACATCCCGTGGTTCAGCACCAACTTTGTCCAAGCTCGCCAGATAGACCAAAACTGGCTCCAGCAGCGTCTTGTGGCTGTGATAGTGTGTGGGGTTGTCGACCACGGAGCGGAAAGTGGACATGGCTTTGTCGTTTTGGAGGAACGCCTGAATGGATGGATCTTTAGCCATTGCTAGCTTGTGCACTGCACCCGGTGAGAACTCTTGGGCTACTTGGATGGTGCAAATCTTCTCTAGCACCGCCGCACAGTCGGGGCAATTGCGTGGGAGGCCAAATGTTTCGGCTTCTTCGTGCTTGCACTGCTCGAGCAACTTGTCACCAATCCACACAAACGCAGACTTGTCGATCTTTAATATAGTGATGACAAGACGCGCATACTTCTCAGCCATGGCGAGGTCACCAGCGCAAAAACAGGTCAAAGCACGATCCTGCCTGCATCGTGAGTTGAGCCATGGAGATGGAAGTCCACCTGTGCACATAGGTCCAATACATCGACAACAGAGCCGTCATTCAGATGTACAGCAAGTTCTCGAGGCGTCTTTCCGTCCTACCACCAACATGTCATTCGTCACGACGAGTTTGCAACGAACCGAGTTTGTTGCACACAAGTCTGCCTCAGCTGACAACAATTTCTCGACAATAGTCACGTGGCCATCCTGCGACGCAGTGTGGAGAGGCGTCCACCCTCTCTAGATCAACACACGATGACTGCATACCATTGTCGCTGCATCATTTTTACCTTGTTGGACGCATGAACGTTGGCACCTTTCTCAACTAGCTTCATCACGACATCCAAGTGGCCATTCTGCGACGCAAGAAAGAGCGGCGTCTGTCCATCCTGTCTCTAGGTCAGTCGACTGCATCCTGTCGTTGCAGCACGTACTTCGTCCGACGCATCCATGTCGGCGCCTTGCTCGACCAGCATCTCGACAATTGTAACGTAACGTTCCACGGATGCGATGTGGAGTGGCGTCCATCCTCTCTAGGTTGAGACGGGTTGACTGCACACCATAGGTTGAGACGGGTTGACTGCACACCATTGTCATTGTCACTGGATCGCATACCTCTTCCGACGCATGCACATTGGCGTCTTTCTCGAGAAGTTTTTTTACGACATCCACGCGGCCTTTCTTCGTCGCAAGAAGGAGCGGCGTCCGTCCAACCTATCTCCAAGTCAGTCGACTGCATCCTGTCATAGCAGCACGTACTTGGTCCGACGCATCAATGTCGGCGCCTTGCTCGACCAGCATCTCGACAATTGCAACGTGACCTTCATCGGATGCGATGTGGAGTGGCGTCCATCCTCTCTAGGTTGAGACTTGTTGACTGCATCCAATTGTCCCTGAATCGAATACCTCTTTCGACGCATTGACATTGGCGTCTTTCTCGAGAAGTTTCTTCACGACATCCACGTGGCCACTCCGCGACGCAAGAAAGAGCGGCGTCCATCCGTCCTATCTCCAAGTCAGTCGACTGCATCCTGTCATTGCAGCACGTACTTGGTCCGACGCATCAATGTCGGCGCCTCGCTCGACCAAGAATTCGACAATTGTAACGTGACCTTCATCGGATGCGATGTGGAGTGGCGTCCTTCCTAGCTAGATCCAGAAGCGCTGACTGCATACCATTGTCATTGTCACTGGATCGCATACCTCTTCCGACGCATGCACATTGGCGCCTTTCCCGAGAAGTCTCTTCACGACATCCACGTGGCCATTCTGCGACGCAAGATGGAGCGGCGTCCATCCGTCCTATCTCCAAGTCAGTCGACTGCATCCTGTCGTTGCAGCACGTACTTCTTCGGTTGCATCAATGCCGGCGCCTCGCTCGACCAGCATCTCGACAACTGTCACGTGACCTTTTTGCGATGCCTTATGGAGTGGCGTCCTTCCTCGCTAGATCCAGGCGCGCTGTGAATCGCAAATGTGCATTCCATGATCAGCGTACCTCATCGCTCGAGTTGATATTTGCGCCATTGCTGAGGCATGTTTGAACTTTAGCGACGTTTCCGCTCTTCGCCGCCTTGAGCAAATAATAGTCATTGACTTGACTGTCGTTGTCGTGGGGCATCGTCGGCAAATTGAAAAATAAGACAGAACGTATCACCCTCCCAAAGGATTCACGTTTTATCGCCAAGCGACATGTCTAAATTGAGTTAAACCTATATTTCGGCGCTTTCTGTACGATACCTGCTGCTGGACGGTCAACGACGAAACGGTACGCTGGAGCTTCGAGAAATCTGTCAACAGAATCAAGTGATTGGATGACAAACTTCGAAATACGGTTGATATTTCAACCAAGTTTGGAAAACAATTCGTGACATCATGTTTGGATTTTCGTGAGTACTTACTCCTCTGGTCCATCAAGATTGTGCCATTGTTTTTCACTCGGTTTCATTATACTGTCTCGAATCGAAGTGTAGTGGGTTTTGTATGAGTCTTCAACAACGCATATTGGACGAGGTGAATTTAAATTACTTGTATTGAACGAATTAAATTACTTCATCAGGGCAATTGACCATAGCGACCAAGTGAGATTCGTCGCCAAGGCGCGTGACGACAGGTGTACATTAAGTCTCCGTCTCAAATACAAAGTTCCTGCCCATATTAGCTGATGAATCGTTACAGTGACCGACGGAATGGAACGCCACCCGAAGTTTCGACGAATGCAACTCTACTTTTGTCCAATAACACATCACCAAAAAAATAATGCAACCTGAT
>NW_008580187.1:7759-8886 GCF_000520115.1 Aphanomyces invadans | reverse complement strand
GGTCGCAAGCAAGTCCTACACGAAACAAGTATCTGAGTTTGCTCGGTGTCATTGTGCGCTCATTCCAACGTTCAACTTCATTCAGGCTAGCTGAAAACTCTCATCGATCCAATTCAGTTTTCTATTTCCTTTCGTGTGCATAAGTCCCCCACAAGGGAGGAACCTGAATAAAACTAGTTTTTCTGTCAAGGAAGAAAGCTCAAGAAGGACTCATCAAGACCAACAATGAGTTCCCCTATTGCTCGCGTCCTCTCCTCGTCAGCAGCAGATGCCCCCCGTGCCGGTCTGGTCCCCGAGCGGGTAGCCGTCGACGCGAATGATCGTACTGAAGCGACACCGACAACTGACTCCAACCAAGCAGCCTCGGTGCATCGCCAGTTCGATGCGTCTCTGGACCAAGCATTTAGCCGCATGAATGTTGGTCCCGCGCCAAGGCTCTCGGCAATGTCGTTGCCATTGACCCCCGAAACATTCCTGCAAGGGCCATTTTCCGATCGAAAAAGACGCGCCTCAATTGCACAAAGTGTCGCTGCCGACAGCGACCAACCGGCCGAAAATGCTTCCCACGCAGCGACAACAAGCGGTCCGGCTCCTGGCCAGGTAACGCCCGGGTAGCCACAAATACAAGGAATGCCCCATACTCCAACACCTCCCCGCTATGACGGTTCCACTGCGTTGGAGAAAAGAAATTCATGCAAGCAAACCAAGAGTATTGGTTCCAGTGCGCGTCCCTGCGCCAGTTGGGGTTCCAACCCTACGTTACAGTGACCGACGGAATGGAACGCCACCCGAAGTTTCGACGAATGCAACTCTACTTTTGTCCAATAACACATCACCAAAAAAATAATGCAACCTGATTGGCTTGTGAAATTTTTTTCCCGCCGGCGCGAGTTCCCTTTAAATTGTGATTGCCTTTCATTCAGCATTTCATGACCGTGAACTCAACACTTCGAACGCCAAAGCGGTCGTACACCGTGGCGTTGAAGGTGCAGGTGCTAAAACTCCTTGAGACTTCAAGCCAGCTCCATGTCTCCAAGGAACTCGGCATACCTAGGCGAACCATTCGTTCTTGGGTCAGTCAGCGCAACGAAATCCTCAAATACAAAGGCAACAAAAAGCGTATGAAA
>NW_008580187.1:0-4349 GCF_000520115.1 Aphanomyces invadans | reverse complement strand
CGACCGTCACATGAAAGAATTGCGCCTAAATGCTGCATTGACCGACGCGAACAGCCGGATTTCCAACTTGGCTCACACGATGGATACCATGCTCGAAAAGCTGTCCATGGCGTACATGATTGAATCCGAGCCTAAGCATGTGGTGGGCTACCTTATGGATGCCCTAGCGCCGCCTGATTTTATGGCGACGGTTCTGGAGGAGATGGGTTATTTTGACAACAAGACACTACGCTCTGATGTGTCGGGTTTTATTGCTTCGTCTACTGTGGCTGCGATGTCTCCTTCCTTGCTTTTGTCCTCTGCGGGTGTCTTTCCGTTCCCGGCCGAGCTGCCTGGTGTTCCTCTGGACGCCGATTTTGCGTCGCCATCTGATGGTGCTGATCTGACTGATGACGTGACGTCGCTACCTTCGCTTTCCTTGGTTTCGGCCCCTTTCGCGGTTGACTCTCTTCTGGCTGCCCGTGTTGCTGAGGCCGAGGCCTATGGCCTAGCCGGTCCGGACTTAGAGCGCCTCCGTGCCCTTATACTCCGCTACAGCGATGTGTTTCGCCTTAGTATTGGTGGGGACCCGCTGTGAAGGTTCCCCGGTTGAAGGTCCGTGTGCGTCAGGGGGCTTCGCCAGCGAAGTGTTCTACCCGCCGGTATCCGCCAGCGCACCAGCAATATGTGGAGGAACATATGGCCGAGCTTGAACGCTCCGGCCTGGTTTACCTCAACACCAGCAGCAGGTGGGCCTCACCTCCACGGATTGTGCCCAAAAAAGATGGCTCATTCCGAATGACTGTTGACCTCCGGTCGGTCAACGCTCGCACGGAACCTTTACAGTGGCCAATGCCATAATTGGAAGTGGCTATGGGCTATCTGGCGGGCAGTCGCGTGTATTTTGCCCTCGACTGGTTTCGCGGTTACTGGCAACTACCGTTGGCTCCGGCCAGCCAGGAACGTTTCACCATCATGACTCACTGGGGCATGATGACACCCACACGGGTGTCCATGGGTGGTTCGGACAGCGTTGGCTACTGCCAATCTTGCGTCGAGCTTATTTTCAAAGACGTCCTTTTCGCGGCATTCTCGCCTGGCTTGATGACGTCCTTGGTTACGCGTCTTCTCCCGACACTCTGCGCACTGTACTTGAGCGCGTTTTGAAGGCTTGTTCCTCTACGGGCCTCAAACTCCATCCCAACAAGTGCTCATTCTTCCTCACCACCGCGAAGTGGTGCGGCAAGATTATTTCGTTCGACGGCATTGAACACTGCACGCAGCGGGTAGCGGGGTTTGTTGGTCTCTCCGCCCCTGTCACTGCGGCACAGCTTCAGAAGCTTTTGTGTTGTGCAAATTGGATGCGCGCTAGTGTCCCCAACTACTCCGCTCTCGTTGCACCTCTCATGGCTCTACTGTCTACCGCTGCCAAGTCTGTGGCCAGTCGGAAATAGCGTAAGCTTGACCGCGTTCTGCTCTCAGAGCCCGGCTAGTCGTCCTCCCATGATGCCTGTTTTCAGGCTGTCAAAGACTCCCTGTTGGCTATGGTTCCCCTTGCTCACCCTGAGGATGATGCAGTTGTTTACTTGTTTGCGGATGCGTCGATGGATTTTTGGGACTCGGTTGTCACTCAGGTCCCGGTGGCTGACAGGTCCTTGCCGCTTGACCGCCAACGCCATCGCCCTCTAGCTGTCCTCAATGGCTGTTTTACTGGTGCTTCAAGCCGCTGGCCCATCCCGGACAAAGAGGCGTTTGCTATCGTAGAGAGCTGTAAGCGCCTTGAATACTTGATGCTTCGTCCAGGTGGTTTTATGATTTGCACGGATCATCGCAATTTGGTTTATTTTTAACCTTATTGCTACCGACGGCGCCATGCAGCGCCATCAGGCGGATCGCCTGCAGCGTTGGGCCATGGTCATGACGGGCTATACGTACACCATTCAGCACATCCCTGGCGACAGCAATGTGTTGGCCGACATGCTGAGTCGTTGGCAGGTCGTTCCAGCTGCTGTTTCGTCTAGCGCTATTCGCGCCCTGGCACTGGCACCTGTCTCTCCGTTGCAATCGCTTGAGCTTGTGTGGCCGACCTTGGCTGCAATCGCCGCAATCCAGCAAGCCCGTTTACCACCGCCTGCGGACTGTGCGTGTAGTGATGCGAAACAGTGCTTTATTTTTGCAAATGACGTAATGTGGATCCCTCCGGGCGAAAGTCACCTCCACGCGCGCCTCATGGTTGTCGCTCATGCTCATGTCTCGGGTCATCGCGGGGTGGATGCTACGTTTGCGTCACTGTCGGCTTGGTGTTCGTGGCCTTCTATGTTGATCGACATGACGACGTTTGTTCGTTCGTGTTTGCATTGCATTTGCGTCTCGGGTCGCATGATTCCACGCCCCCTTGGCGAAGCTCTTCACGCCACGAAGCCCAACGAGCTCATCCATGCGGATTTTCTTACCTTGCCACGCGACCGTGTCACTCAATGGACGTACGTCCTCACTCTCAAAGATGATTGATGCCTCGGGGTTCTGTATGCTCACGGGTTTGCCGCTGCAACGGCCGAAGCTTTTGCCACTGGTTTGGTTCGCTGGTTTAGCCTTTTTGGTGTGGTGCCTACGTGGGTCACCGACCGCGGATCTCATTTCCGCAACGAAGTCATTGAGCACGTTGCTCGCCAATTGGGCTCACAACATCACTTTACTACGGCCTACTCGCCTTGGTCAAATGGTTCCGTCGAGGTCCTCCACCGCCAGGCTCTCCGTTGTATGCGCGCACTGCTTTCTGAAATTGGTTTACAGCCTAACGAATGATCCCGTGTCTTGCCCGCGGTCCAATCAGCTTTAAATCATCAGCCGCCCCCACGTTTTGGTGGTGTGGCTCCAGTCACGGCGTTCACGGCACTGCCTGCTGGCTCCCCTTTGAGTTTTGTTTTTGACATGCCTCGTGGTCCACCGCTCAACATGTCCTTGGACGAGTTATCCCAATCCACCCGTGGTCATATTGCTGAGTTAGCTGCTTCCATCGACTCCATGCATCGCGCTATAGCTCAGTCGAAAAAGCACGTCACGTAGCCAGATCCAGCCGGTCGCGCGCTGCTAAAGCGGCGAATTCCGCCCTGGGTGACTATGTCGTGGTAGCCATTATCGCGTCTCACTCGCCCAAGCTCTCTGCGCAATGGCGCAGGCCAAAACGTATTGTCGAGGTGCTGTCTGATTGGATTTTTATCGTGGAAGTTCTCGTTGAGCCTCATGGTCGCTCCACGCATCACGCGAGCCGCCTTCGTTTCTATTGCGACGCTGAGGATCACCTCAACTTCGTCCGACACAATGATGGCGGTCACATGGTCCGTTCGTTTGGTGGTGTCCGCAAAGGCCGCCTCTCGCTCGAGGTTTTGGTGTATTGGTTGGGATTGGACGACGCCGAGGCCTCCTGGGAGCCCTTGCCAAACTTGATAGAGGATGTGCCGGTTCTATTGCAACGTCACCTCCACGCTAACCCTACAGCTCCCCACGTGGCCGCAGCGCTTCGCGCCTTATCCGCGCACTCTCGTGCTCCTACTCCCGTCGATGTTCTCCCGCCTTCAGTTCTTCCCTCCGACGTGGTTGTGCAGCCTGCTGCTCCTGCTGTGCTTTCACTCGCTGCGCCCCCATCAGCCTTGCAGACTGTCGCCCCTGCTCTTGCTCCTACTTTGCCTGCGGTGACCCCCCTTGATTCTCCTCGCTTACGTCGCAATCCACCGCGGAAGTCCGCTCCACGGGGAGGAGGGCGATGTTCTGGTCCTGAGGTCTAGTACCACGGCCAGAAGGCGTCATAAGATGGAGTTGCAGCATCTTCTTGTCGCTTACCGTGTTTCACGCGTTCTCCACTGCATTCATTGAATATTGCTGCATTGATCTCATGATCGCCCATTCGGACTTTCCAATTTGCCTCGTACCGCTCAAGTCATAAAGCTCTTAGTGCCGCCGCGCTCAACATGTCCGCCGAAAACAGCTGGATGCCGCTCGGTGAGACCATCACTCACGGACCCGCAAAATCAAACTTCCGCGAGGAAGATGTGTCTGGTCCAACCATCCATCCGGATGATGGACCTGGTGTGAGTAACACTGTGTTACTCACACCGAATGAAGGTCTTGAAGACGCCATTGGTCGTGCTCCGACTTTCGTCGCCGGTGTTTCCAGCGTCGGGTCCACGGTTGGTGTACCGTCAAGTGAAGACCTCACTCAGGCGGGTGAGCCCTTTGTTGCCGCAGGTAGCTGTGTGCCTTCCGTGTCCGTGGCTGTAGGGGACGGTGTCGGCTTGGGGGACTTTGGAGAGCCGCAGGCCCGGTCGTCGTCCCTAGAGGCTCGAGGTAAAGACGCCTCGGTTGATACTGCC
>NW_008580186.1:631110-635509 GCF_000520115.1 Aphanomyces invadans | reverse complement strand
TCGTTCGGCGGCATGCTTGCCCCACTTACGCGACAGAGCTACGAGGAAGAAGGCTGTGGTTCTTGGATGTCTTTGGGTGTGGTTGACGAGGCCCTCCAGTACTGGATAAAACCGTGCTTCGGAACAAACCAATCGGCGGTTGCCACCTGGCAGGGACCTGTCGAGAACTTGACCTGAATCAGGACGTCGGTATTCCCGATCAAGGGGACTTGCAACATGTTCCAACGCTTCGTCACGCTCCTTGTGGTCCTGACGGCGCTGCATGCACGTAACCATCGTGGCAGCACGAGCGACACCGACATGGGGTCGTCTGTTATCGTGCTTCGAGGCGCAAGCGGCATAGACCACCCACTTCCCGCCGCGCCCATTGACTTGTTCGAACCGACAGACGAGTGGAAAGAAATTGGGCTGAATCAACAGCTTCCGGGGGTAAGATTGCTCGTCCACTTCATGTCAGTGATCCGTACGCATCCACTCGATGTCTCGACAGGGGCTGTGGATTCGCATCAACCTCTCAACAGGCAAGAAAGAAGCTCGAAACTTGCCCAAGTAGATACCCCGAGCTTTCGCTCACGTTTGACTATTGTACATTGACATGAACGGCTCGTGGAAACTGACGACCTGGCGTGGCTGCCATGTGCCATGGGCACATCCCAGAGGGAACGACGCTGCAAAGTCGTGGAGTTTCGAGTAAGTTAAGAAATGCTCGGTGATGGCGTTGTCTGCAAAATGGCGATGGGTTCGCGGCGTTGATCTCCCTCGACATCGAAGGGATTGAGCAAGTATTGAATCGACATGAGGGGATTTTGCCGCAGTTGGAGGATCGCAGAGGCCGCGGCAGTCACGGCGCCGTCGTCATCAGTCGCCAGCGGCTCATTTGACGGGCACCAAGGTCGACAGCACGTGTCGTGGTGTGTCGTGGCCTTGAGACCCGCCAACCGCCGCGCTTTCGTCTTTCGGTAGTACGCTTTCATTTGAGCGAGCTTCTTGTCGCGGTTTTGGGCGTGATGCTCCTTGGCCCGTTGAATTTTCTTGTCCTTTCGGCTGGCGTACGTTCGTTTGTGGTTGGCTCGGGCGTACGCGAGCAAAGTGTCGCGATGGGTTTGATAATACGCCTGAAAGTATGCCTTGTTTTGGTTGTAATACGCTCGCTTGGTTGGGGCGGTCATTCGAGCAGAGGCGACGGTCGAGCAAGTTGAAATGTGCTGATCACGCTTGACGAGCGGAGGTGCCGTCGCCGGATGATGGAATCGAACCTTCCAGTTTGAATGTAATATGACGGAGACGGGCGCCGCCAGAATTATCAGGACGCTCACGCCGTCGGATAACAGAGGCGTTGTCACTCTGTGCTGTCTTGCGAAAGGTGGTGGTTCAAGGATTGGAAGGACGCATCGATTCCAGCTCGCACGACGCTCGCTTTTGGCCGGGTGCCTCCAACTTTCGTGGCGTTCTGTAACGATTCATTCCCTGACGTTAGGTTTCACTCCTGCGTGGACGCAGGACCGACGACTCGGCTCAAGGCAAGGCCATCAAAATGGTGGGAGTAGTGTGGTGAAAAAACATGGCAACTGGGGTCTGCGGCGACTGCTGCACGCACGAGAACGACATGATCGAAGCGCTCGGCATGGCATTGCGACCCAAGGCGAAGGTGGCAGTGACGGACGTACAACGGAAGCGCACGATCAACCTTTTTCGCACACATTGTTAGGGCACATTGTTCAAGTTTACAATGGAGCATTCGCAGGATTTTCAGGATGGCCCTGCCAAAGTTCATGCAGCGTGTTTGGGTTTCACTCGTCTCTAAAAAATACCTGTGACGTGGCATCGCTGTCGGCGAAATTGGAGCCATCAGTCTGGAACGAAAAGGGGGCAAAGGTATCAAGAAGAAATAGCGTTTGTTTGTAGTCGGGGGGGGCTATCTCGATGGGGGCTTACCTGTTCATGGTTTCAGCGCAGACCCTCAGAGAGAGTTGTCGACCATGACTCGGCGGTTGCAGCTCTTGAGCACGTGGACCCCCCCCCAACAACAATCGTACCCCCTCGCGCCGATCGCCTGAATGAAGGGAAGTGGCAGAGGGGTTGAACCTGTACCATCCCGACGGCGTGGAACTACAAATTCCACAGGCAACCTAGAGGGAATTGGTCGCGACGACGATGCAACAGGTTTGGCGAATGCCTTCGAGCAAATACGCTGCTCCACTCATGCACCCCTCCCCGTTTCTCCGCTCAGTTGGCCATGCAACGCCACCACCACCACCTTCAGCAAGTCTCGAGTCGTTCGGAAGTGATTCTTAGCGTATGAACTGCAGCCGGATCGAACGAAATGAAGATTTGAACAGTGGTGGGTGCAGCCACGGTGTAGTTGCACGCCACGGCCCTCTAGTGTGCCCCTTCATGGTGGCGGTGGTGCGCTTCCATCGCGTTCACCGGGTTTGAAAGTTGGCCCCCAGCGCTTTGTTCAGTCAGTGTGCAGCAGATACGCTACGACCGTCGACGAGTGGAGCGAACGCATCGACGTCCATGTCGTTGGAAAGACTTGCTTCCTTTTGTCGTGCTCGTCGTCACCTACTGAGCAGGACATGCCCTCGAGATTCATCCGCCGCTCTCGCTAGTACGCGTTGATGCGATCACGGTTGCGCTGTTGGTACTCTCTGTCCTGCGCCGCAATCGTGACTGTGTCGCGGGCCTTGTACGCCTCCCTCTGCAAGAGGACGTGCTCGCGGTGCTCGACGACATCCTTTTGTTGGGTGCTGGACAATGCGGTCCTGGTCTTTTCGATACATGGCCCTCTTCGCCATAAACCAATTTGCACAATGGGCCTGGCATGGTGGATTTTTGGGTGCGAATCGCAACCGTGGGTGCTAAACACCTTTCCTTCGTGTGCATCGGCCATGGTCATTTCGACTGCTGCTACGAGGCCTGGACGGTGGCTCCAATGATCCCACCTCACAGTCAGGGATCGGGCACAGATAGCTCCCTCTCCTCGACGCACGCGCGTCCGTTCGGCACGTTTACCGATCGACTTTGCCCAACCAACCGAGCAAGTGCGAAGCTGCCTTCACAGAGGTGCCGACGGGGGAGGATGTATGGGGGGGACTCTACCACCCTCGTCCACAGCGCTGTCAAAGCACTTGTATTTCGACCGCTCTAATGCTAAAAGGAATGCAAGTTTATCAAACGCAGGGGTAACTCGGCGGAGTGGGACCGATTCTCTCGTTCAGTTTGACTCGATAGTGCACGCGCAGCAAGGGTTGCATTGGAACGAGACTGCTAAATAATTCCAATCCCCGTGCACGCACACCCACCGCGGCAAGTCCGGCATGGTTGGCGCCGTCGAATGGTGGATTCATGGCATTGCGATGGGGTTGTTGTCGCTGTTGATCCAAGGCATTCAACGTTTTGATTGGCTATAATTTCCACTCCAGACAAATCGCGAGTTTTGATTGGCTCATATCAGCGACATGGAATCCACTTGGCATCGACCCTTGCTGTGGCGATCTGGGGAGGTGCCTTGGTCCGCCCCCACGACACCCAACACATGAAGCACAGCACGACGCGATGATGTAGATGCATCAGAGGCATCCACGAAGTGGGCACAGCGAGAGCACGACATCCTACCGCCGCGCCGTGAAGTCGCATCGTCGTAAAAGTGCCAATAAAGAGGAACGCCACGTGTAGCCAATTAAATTGCAGCCAAACTTGGGCCTCTATACTACGATACAAGTACATCGTATTCGCGGTGGGCATGGCTCCTCGCCCTAGCGACGAGCTCAGGTCGGCGGTCATACTTTCAATCTCTAGTGGGCAAATGCAATAAACTTCCACAGTAGATAACCTTTCATATTACGTATTATACTTCCGACTTGGAACACCCAATTCTCACAAAACATATGCAGAACTGTATACTTTGTTTACCATGTCTTGTTACTCTGAGACAGAAAATAATCAAATTTGCATGAAAATGGACATTTCAGCATACAGTAGTCCCCCAAGGTTTGCGAACTGGTATAAATTAATACCTTGCTCAACTTAATCAATAACTGCATCCAATGGTTTCTTAAAATGAATTCTTGTTAGTTCTTTGTTTCTTTAATTGCCTTCAGAAACGTATATTCTTGAAGTGTTGCAAAACTTGGGGGATCACTGTATCAAAAAACGTGTGAAATTCGATACCTCCGTTTTTGTCACAGGGATGGCACGAGTAGGTTTTTTACACCTAGGTTATGAAAGGTTTTCCTTTGAAACCTCACCTCCATCGGAGGCATCGGAAAAGGTTTTAAAAAGGTTATATTAATAGAAAAATATTACTACTCTGATTGGGAACTATTGCAGACAAGTCGAAAAATTCATCTTCCTCTTTTCCGATTGGTCTAAAATTGAGTGGCTAAACGAAGCTCGT
>NW_008580186.1:624060-624763 GCF_000520115.1 Aphanomyces invadans | reverse complement strand
TAGTACTGATATAAGGTCGTACATTGATGTATCGATGACATTTGAATTGTCAACTCTGATTGGGAACTATTGCAGACTAGTCGAAAATTTCAACTTCCTCGATTCTGATTGGTCTAAAATTGAGTGGCTAAACGAAACTCGTTGCGGACTAACACGAGGTATTTTTTGTTCAATTTTATTTGCACAACTGCCAAAGAAAGGTCAATGCAAAGTTCCCATACAAAATCCAAGTCAAATTTGACCAGCGAGGGGCGTTATATGAAGATCTCCTTTTAAAGAGTGTGAACGGCAAGCTCTCGCGAGTTGCGATTGCAGCAGTGGCTAGAGACTTCAACTACAAGTTTCCTCAAAGCAAAGTCAAGAATGACGACATGCTCAACTTGGAGCTCTTGGATCAGCGTGTTGAAGACGAGAGCCGCCTCGAAGAAGTGTATGATCTTGTAAACATCATAGCAGTTAAATCTTTTTAAATACAGATTCATTATACTATGATTTTGTATGACTGTGAATGTTCGTCTGCAATAGTTCCCAATCAGACTGGTATCGAGTATAGTAGGTCACCAAGTCAAAATGGAATCGATTTCCCTATGGACAAGCGCCTTTGCAAAGGAGAGGGCTCAATCGTAAGCTTGAGATGTGCTGACGAGGGACTGAGTCATTTGGTGAACAGATAATATTTCGAACATAGACAGGTAGCCAACCA
>NW_008580186.1:609308-612808 GCF_000520115.1 Aphanomyces invadans | reverse complement strand
TTGACGTATTCCAAGTCTATCGTAGCATTTTTTTCACACGAAGGAGTAAAAGTCCCCTCGATGACGCCCGCCACTGTAAAGAGTGTGAACGGCAAGCTCTCGCGAGTTGCGATTGCAGCAGTGGCTAGAGACTTCAACTACAAGATTCCTCAAAGCAAAGTCAAGAATGACGACATGCTCAACTTTGAGCTTTTGGATCAGCGTATTGAAGACGAGAGCCGCCTCGAAGAAATGTATGATCTTGTAAACATCATAACAGTTTAATCTTTTTAAATACAGATTCATTATACTATGATTTTGTATGACTGTGAATGTTCGTCTGCAATAGTTCCCAATCAGACTGGTATTGAGTATAGTAGGTCACCAAGTCAAAATGGAATCGATTTCCCTATAGACAAGCGCCTTTACAAAGGAGAGGGCTCAATCATCGTATGCTTGAGATGTGCTGACGAGGGACTGTGTCATTTGGTGAACAGAAAATATTTCGAACCTAGACAGGGTAGCCAACCATTGATCGACACATTTCCCAATCCACTGAGGGTTTGACCAAAGCCCAATCATTGATCAAGAACAAACAAGCCAACAAAATTTTACTACCTCTGTCTCATAATAAATGTTCGTTCTTCTTTAAAGTTGGTTTTCTTAAGGAAAATCATGAATTTCAAGGATGTAGAAGCATATTTCGAACGAGAAAAGTGTAAGCAATCCGAAATACATAAAATCAGCCTATCAAATTGAACACCCTTGACAAAATTGGGCAATACATGAACTATACGAAATATCTATATAATGAAGCATAGATTTTGTACAAATTGGAAATAACCCCTGTTTATCTGGATAATTGTTATCCGGTAATTATCCGGCCAAGTTTGGCGCCAAGCCATGCGCGGGATCTGGCCATCTCCAACCCCACTTCGTTTCGTCGAGTCATTTCAAAAGATGAGAGAGGGGCAGCACAAGAAGAACCTCACTGACAGTGAGTGCAACAACATGGTCCAGCATCTAATGACCCGCTGCACCGGTGTTGGGAAGCTCCGCACTGGCGCCGCCAAGGAGATTGCAAAACTGTTCGACTGCACACCAACAACTGTCCGCCGCATCTGGCGCCGCGCAGCTGTGGACATGAGTGGGGTGAGGACCATATGTAAGGACGTTAGTCAGCGAAAGAAAGGCCACAGCGGCCGCAAACACTTGCACACCGACCTCGCCAAGCGCATCCAAGCGATCCCCCAGTCCCGCCGCTAATGCTTTCGCACAACAGCCCATGCTCTTGGACTCCCAACATCGACCCTGCACCGGTACTTCAAGCGTGGAGTCCTTGCCAAGTACTCAAGTTCTCTAAAGCCAGTCCTCACCGACTCGAACAAGGTTTGTCGCCTCAACTGGGCCATCCAGAAGGTCATGGACGTGGACGGCGAGAAGTACTTTGACCCAATGTACGACACTGTCCACGTGGATGAAAAATAGTTTTTCATGACCCGCCTCCAAACCAAGGTCATCAGCGCTCCTGATGAACGGATCAAGCAACGAACTTGCAAGTCCAAGCGCAACGTGTTGAAGGTTATGTTCTTGTCGGCGTGGCGCGACCGCGGTGGGATGGAACCAAGCAGGAATGGTACGATGGCAAGATCCGGACGTGGCATTTCACTGAGGTTGTTCTGCACAGAGGCGTAGTTGCCGATGCGACGCTGTAACGCCCGTCATGAAGTCTGTCGCCGTCACTCGTGAGACGTACAAGGACTTGCTTATCGGCAAGGTTATACCTGCGATCCGTTCAAAGTGGCCTGAAACTAACACAAGAGCGATCAAGATCCAGCAAGACAATGCACGGCCTCATGTTTCGCCGTGCGACTCTGATGTGGTTGCTGCTTGCAAGGCTGAAGGATGGGACATGGAGGTGGTCATTCAACCTCCCAACTCTCCTGACATGAATGCCCTCGACCTCGGCTTTTTCCGAGCCATCCAGTCTCTCCAAGTTGAGAAGTATTCATGCAGCCTGGAAGAAATCGTCGCTGCCACTGAAGCAGCGTGGGATGCGGTGAAGCCTGGCACCCTGACGAAGAACTTTTTGACCCTGCAGAGATGCCTCGAGGAGGATATCCTCAACAAAGGTGGGAACGACTATATGAAAAAGGATGCTTTGCTTGCTCGGGGGAGGCTGCCAGAATTGGTTTCCTGTGCGAGAGTATTTGGAGTTTTGGTTGTGGACTCCTGGATGGGGTGGACTACTCTGCTCATATGCAAAATCTTGCCCGTGAAATCATTGAGAGCTTGGAGATGGGTGCTATATGCACTCAAATTGAGGCTTTGAATATTTGCAAGGGGGCAGAAGTTGACGATGACATTGTTTCTGCGTTGGCTTGGTTCGATTGTTGGATGTGCAGCTAAACCTAAATACGAAAAAAGGAACATTCTTTGTGAGAAAATTGATTTTCAAAAACGATTGTCATTTACCATGACTTCGTCAGGCTTCTTGGTCAAGGCTTCCACGTGGACATCGTGACGGTTACGGAACATCGTCATGTCGGCGACGGACCCTGGTTGGTGAGAACTCATGTCGACCATGAACCTTGAGGTGATACTGATGCTTCAATTTTAAGCCCGTAGAGTTTATGCTTTCCGCTGAAGTAGTACTTTTGTTCGCCAAGGCGACCCGAAGGGCGGTGGGAGGGCTGAGATCTCACGTCAGTGGCGTACTTGGCGTATGGGAAGTTTGCGAAGGTGGAGCCTTGGTCTCGGAAGAACGCCATGGACGGCATGGTGACAAAAGCATCGTAGAGGACAGGAGAGGCAATGTCGATAACACGCATAATCGTCTTCTCCAGCGTTGGCGCTTTTATTCCAAAGTCGACACCATGTTTCTCCGAGGTCTGGTAGTGCTTCATGATGACCAAGGTCATGAACAGGACGTCTTTTGCCGTTGTCGTGGGTTTGCGACCCCGACCATCCATCCAGCGGACGACGAGCGGGCCTTCAACGATACACCATACAGTGTCGAATTCGGCAGGCGTGAAGTTTGTTAAGGTCCGAAAGCCGTCAATGTCACTCTCCTCGAGAACCTTGCCTATTACAGGATTATTGTACGTGGTGGTATTGTTCTCTTCGTCGGCGCCCGCTCCGAACACATCCAAGCACTCCTCGAGGTAGTGCTGGTCGGACACGGCTTGAACTTGCAAGCGTTCCAGCATTGACGTGACGTTGAGAACCATTCGTGTAGAAATTATTTGTGTGTGGTGGTTGGTCTTCCTGCATTGCAATTGCGCGGGAAATTAGACCTCCTGACAAAAGTCAAAATCCTCCGGAAATAAATTAATACCCCACGAATATGAATATGGATTTTAAAGGAAAGGAAATCATTTCGAATGGATCGATTCTACATGCAGAGTACTAACAACTTGGCAGAGCGTACGTCAACAACGAATAATTGGATGAACAACTTTGGTGGTGATCATTTAGCAACAACTCGATACTCACGGAAATCACACGCTTATATCCTAATC
>NW_008580186.1:607960-609208 GCF_000520115.1 Aphanomyces invadans | reverse complement strand
CACTTCACCCACACGGTTTTGTCCTTCGTCGGGTTGAGGGTCTTTGAAGGCAGGTACTCGTAGTTGACGGCAGTCTGATCAGCGTTGTAGATCACCTCGACGTCGTTAGCCATGGCACATATGAGCACACGCTCGCAGAAATCAGCAAGGGTCGACATTCCGTCTTGGTTTGAATCTTGACCGGCCCTCGACTTTGCGCGGAGCGACAGACCATGGCGGCGCTTGAAGCTATGAACCCAGTGCCAACCAGCCTTGAACTCGTCGTCGGTTAGTCCCAAGTCGATCGCCGTCTCCTGCGCCATGACACGAAGCATGTGATAAGTTACAGGGATGCCGTCCTTCCTCATACCGAGTACCCAGCGGGCCAGTTGCTCCTCTTCGGCGGGTGGTAGTGTCGTTCCCGTCCCGCGGGATCGAGCGCATTTGAGTCGCGACGTCCTTGTGTCTGTGGCCAACTTCTGGATGCGATCCTTCTGTTTAATCCATCCATACACTTTCTTTCTAGTTGTGTCGCGTTGAGTATGAGTTGCGTTAGGGCAGTAGCCATCCAGGAAGGCCGACATCCCAACCTCGGCGACGCGCTGAATGGCACTCATACGGTGGTGATAGTCGACTGTCTTGTTCTTAAAGAGCCGCACATGAGCTTTCTTGCCGTATTTTAAGGGTGGACGTCCTTTACGACGTGTTGGCAACTCATCGTGGACGTCAGCCATGGTTGTCGATTGACGAGTCAAAAGGCGCCGATGGCGGCAAAAAATCCAGCAAAAACCTGCAAAAATTCCCTATATAGATTAATATTTCATTAGATGGTAGAGGAAATATGTATTATAAGAGGCATTATGTGCGGGGAGGAAAAGAGGAACACCTTTATACTCTATATTCAATAACCTTTTGGGGTGTCTAAAACTAAAAGGATGTCTAAAACTATATACGCTTCACGGAAACACAATTCCACTGCTGCCTTGTCAAAAGGCCCCAAGAACTGTATAACAAGTTATTTTTCATGGTGCAAACGTTGCGGGATCACTGTACTACGTAGTACCTAAGATGCCCGTAATACCGCAGTCGTTGTGTCCGGCGGCGTCCGCGCAGTGTTCCACGATCTGTTTAGAAAGTCCCCAGAATTCTTTCTACGCATATGTCGCAACGCTCGTTTTCTCCTAGCCGGGTTTGTCGAGCCCGTTGCCTCAGAGGAACGTCTCCACCATAGGCTTCCTACGAAGCTCCGGAACCGCCTGAACCCGAAGA
>NW_008580186.1:607309-607860 GCF_000520115.1 Aphanomyces invadans | reverse complement strand
TCAAATCAGCAATGTCACTGACGTCCAGACTGTCCCCCGGCAGAACGACCTCAACGACAGCGCCGTCGACGAACTGGCACTTGCGAAACCCATTCAAATCACGCTTTCAGGTACCGCGTTCCACGCCCCAGTAATCCACTCAACCTTTGTAGTTCTCGATGGACCCACGAGTTTGAGGTTACGGTTGGCGGCCTTGCTGTTCCGGAGCTGGCGTCTGATTTCCGCAAGCCAACGACCCCGCAAGTTCGACTTAAGAGGGCGAATCCAAGCGACATCGGCTGGTTGACAGCACCAGGTAAAACGCGGTGGTACACGCACCAGAAGTGCGCACTGAAGTCGTCCCACAAGAGGATGACTCTCTTGTCGAGCCCGCCTTCTCGACGAGCGAAATGGTATTCCAGAAATGACAACGACAGGTCAGAGTTCCACCAAGCCGTGGGGTTTCCGAAGATGCGGCAATCATGGCGCTCCTGCAAAAATTTTACGGTAGCCCATACTTGACGCCCGAAGCCTTGTCGAGTGGTAAGGTTCTCCTGAACGATTTCTTTGAC
>NW_008580186.1:606543-607209 GCF_000520115.1 Aphanomyces invadans | reverse complement strand
AGGTTGTCAATGTTTCTTGCCTCTGAATCTGCCATCAGTGGAAATGCATGCGGAAGTGAAACTGAAAATGTATCTGACAGCGAGAGTGATGGTGGGCCATCCCAACTCTTCTAATTAGGATATGGTACTTAAACTGTGTAATTCATGGTAGGTTTTATCAAATGGTGTTGAGTTTTTGCTCTTCTTATATGTAAATTGTTTGGTCACCTTTGTTAATTTGCAAGGCTCCTTTTGTTAAGGTTCCTTATATAGTATTCAACTAGGGTTGTTTAGGTCTATCATGAATATAGATGTTAAGAATTATTTGAATCCCTATTGGAGTATAGGTACTGACTGCCACTAATTGTGCATCACTTCGTAAGGTGGTGCACAATTCTGCGTTTGGTGCTCATAATGGTAAAAATTTTATGTTTTCGTGGAACAATTCACCCATCACATACAGTATCAACGCCACCTCTGCCAAAACATCGCGTCTTTAAACCCGAGGCCAATTGTATCGGTGGCCAATGGAAATACGGCCAGAATTAACACTCATCTCCCTCTATAACTTTGTATTTGATGTAGTCCAGCAGTTCTTGATCAAACCAACTGTCCATTCCGAATTAGCTTAATCTAATTGCGAGATGTCGATCTGGTTTCGAAATACTTGGTCTACTCAAAGGAGAA
>NW_008580186.1:592293-597603 GCF_000520115.1 Aphanomyces invadans | reverse complement strand
TGGCACCTCATCGTGGACGTCAGCCATGGTTGTCGATTGACGAGTCAAAAGGCGCCGACCATGCTTTTGGCGGCAAAAAATCCAGCGAAAACCTGTGAAAATTCCCTCTATAAATTAATATTTCATTAGATGGTAGAGGAAATGTGTATTATAAGAGGCATTATGTGGGGGGAGGAAAAGAAGAACACCTTTATACTCTATATTCAATAACCTTTTGGGGTGTGAAACTAAAAGGATGTCTAAAACTATATACGCTTCACGGTAACACAATTCCACTGCTGCCTTGTCAAAAGGCCCTAAGAACTTTATAACAAGTTATTTTTCATGGTGCAAACGTTGCGGGATCACTAGTACCTAAGATGCCCGTAATACCGCAGTCGTTGTGTCCGGCGGCGTCCGCGGCCTGACCGCGCAGTGTTCCACGATCTGTTTAGAAAGTCCCCAGAATTCTTTCTACGCATATGTCGCAACACTCTTTTTCTCCTAGCCGGGTTTGTCGAGCCTGTTGCCTCAGAGGAACGTCTCCACCATAGGCTTCCTACGAAGCTCCGGAACCGCCTGAACCCGAAGAACGTCAACAAGCTGATTTTTATCAAAAGCAACTTGCCAGCGTTCTACGAACACGCCCTGCACGATGAGGCCGAATATGATCCGTCGGGCAGCGAAGAGTACTGTAGTAGGGGTGCGAGTGGAACAGTATGCCACTTACTGTACAACCTAGGGTTTTATTGTCTCAAATTGAGGTTTTAATGTTTTTAACCTAAAACTTTGGTTAAAACATTAAACCTATATATATCGATAAAACATAGCCTTTATCTATCGCAGCTTTGTCAGCATTGTTCAGATGTCCAAACCGAGGCCATCGAGCCGAGATGTGCGAATTTCACACCAGTGCCTCCAGCCCTTTCCTCTTCAATTGGCCTGCGACGTGAGGAGGGAATTCCCTCGATGACTGCAGGCGCAAGGCTTCCCTAGAAACACTGTTCGCCTGCTCCTAGAGTATCACGTGAACGCAGATGCAATTGGATGCAGTGACAACGAGGTAGGACTCTCGCCACGTCGACCATGCATGCCCATCGTCAGGCTGAACGGCGTCACGATGGCTAAAATGAAAGTGACGGGCACGATATTGCAGCACCGACGGGCGCACAGGAGCACTTGCAACGCTGCTTCGTCGCCGGTACAACGCGGCTCGTGGGTGGGGCGCCGAGATGGGTGCGGTATATGCCATGGACTTGCCAAGGTGGCGTATTGGGAAATGTCAGGATGGCTCTGGGATTTCCGTCCCTTTGCGCGGCTAGACAACACCAGGGGCTTGTACGGGATGCTTGAGGCGTGTTGGAGCCGCAACCCCCCTGTTATGACACAAACGCACTCGATACTGCCGATCGTTCAAAATTGGTTGGTACCAAGGCGCCTAGGTTTTGAAGGGGGGATATGACGAAGGCTGTATGTCCCAGCGGGGTATTTCTGTCGACAGCCTCCCTTGACGCAGGAGACTAGTGACGCAATGCCTCAACGACTGACGGGTCCCCCTCGATGATGCATCTGCCGGTGTGACGGCCCAACATCCAGTCCTACACGAGCGCCGATGCACGAAGTTGCTTTCGAAGAGGGAGGGAACCGCTACGCCAATGCAATACGAAATCAAGCTCATGCGGTGTCCCGAGCAAGTTTACCTACGGAAGCCAGCGTCCGTGGTCCACACACGCTATATGTCAAGGGGAGGTACTTCGATGACTGTCCTGCGCCGAGCTCTGCGTTCCTCTGGTGTTGGCGACAACATTCCAGTCGATTCATCGTTCTCGTCCCTTCAAGTGTGCTAGAGTCGGGTCGGTCCACCGTGCAGACCTCGACATCGTCTTGCGATGGCAGCGTCGTCCAGGCCAAGATTCGATGCCCGCTTTTTCGCGCTAGAAAAATGGCGAGCCGCATCGTGTGCGACCGCTCCGTGAGCGCAAGTACTGGTTAAGAGTTAGTTAAGTAAGAACGCCAGGTTGAACTTGGCGCTTGCCGGCGGCGGTGTGTGGCGGTGGGTCGTGGTTGGAGGCTGTGTCGGGGACAGAATGTCGTGGAGGAGTTGGCTGGTCCGTCGTGTTGGCGAGTGTGTCGCGGCGTCGTGCTGGTGCTTGAGGTCGCACTTGGTCTGCTCTCGCACGCGCTTCTTGTACGCGCGGATCCGGTCTTTGTTCTTCCGGTAGTATTCTTTGAATCGCTGGAGCTCCTTGTCGCGGTTCTTGGCGTAATAACGGCGCATGGACAGGATGCTCGCTTGCCGTGTGTGGCTGTGTTTGGCCGACATGGCATCATCCATCGTGGCATCCGCGGTCGAGACGTGGCGAGGCATGGCGCCAAAACGGCTCGAGCGATGCGTCGGTCGGATCGCCTGCGATCGAAAACACCTTGTGCGTGTGCAAAGTGCTTCCACGACCCCCCGGACGGCATTTCCCTGTCGTTGTGCCTCCTGGGACGGATGACATAGCAGCTCCACATGACGACTACGAGCGGGGGCAAGTGTGGGACGTGATGCCTAATCACGGCCAGTGGGTTCATCATACGTTTCTCGCGGAATTCCCACTCGGCCGGCAGGCGAACCCCGGTACATTGTCGTGAGCGATGGGGGCACCGTTGGACAAGGGGGGGGGGCGTGGCACTCGCTCGGCGATCGGGCGAACTTCGACTGGAAATGGGTGGGTGGTTCTGATCGCGATTTCTCTGTGCGAGGGGCGCCCGGTCGTCGAACGCACGGAGCCGTCCAGTTTCGCTCGCCATGGTGCAGAGACACCAAATTTTTGTTTCTTGGACTGCACCAACGTTCCTAATTAGGAACTCGCTTCGATGTAGTCGCCACAGCTGCCAAGAACCCCTCGCTGGCTCCTCTCTGCCACGCACCGCCGCGAGCCCAACTAGCGCGCCGCAGCGGGCCCATGCCGGTGTCCGAAAGCAGTCCTTTTCCAATGTTTGGTCACATATCGCCATGCGTTGACCGGCTTCCTCAGATCCGTACCAAGATCGTCACCTTCTGGTTATCCGAATCATCCGAATTCCATCACACATCGGAATGCAGACTGCCCCCGTGTCTTGTTTTTCGACCATATCCGGATGTAACCGGCTCGTGACTTGCCCTGACTTGACCACTCATGAATACGCAGCGTTGGGTAAACACCCGAGAGGCAAGCAAACGGCGCCGAGCCACCGCGGACAACGTCGCTGCGGCGACAGTGTCATGGTGCCCCGCCGTGCGGTCGATGTGCTGCGCGCCGTGGGCCTACCCAGTAGTATGGTTGAACGGTCGGGGTGAGGCTTGTCACAAAGGTAGCGGCAGTGGATAAACACATCAGCGCAAGGACGACGCGGCTCGGTGGGTGCGCACGCTCTCGGCAGACGGCTCGCAGAGACAGGAACGACACGTGGATGCCGCCGCGGGAAAGCAAAACGTCGATCGACGCGGTGAATCATGTTTGACAACGACATACAAATCACGGGTGAACACGTCGAGTCAACCAAAAATGCGCTTCAAGTTGTCGCATCCATGGGAAGAAGAGGTGGATGGACACGCTGCCAGGGCAGAGAGCGGGGACGGGCGACCAACTCGTGTGTGTCTCTGCGACCCCAATGCGCGTTGGCGGCGTTCGTTTCGATCGAGCGATGGCCCGGCGACGTGGGGCTGGTCGTCCGCCGGCAAAGTTCTGTCAAGAATTCCGAGCCAGGGCTGGAATGCAAGCAATCACGGCCGCGTTCTCTGCGTTACTCACGACTCGTCGGGGCTGCAGCCAACGACGGCGACACTCGCCGGAGACTCAAATGATGGATACAACGGGGTGTTCACGCTGGAAGCGAACGCGTTGGAGCTCTGCGCGGGAAACGCGGCAGACCGCGCCATGGAGGGAGGCTAGCGGCGTCCCGACACGTCTGGCAAACAAAGCTGCGGCAACCCACGACTCGTGATCTAGCTGGTCTGTGGAGGAGCTGACGACCACCACGCAACACCCATCCACCAACGCAATCTGCATCCAGGTGAAAACACACATCGGAGGGAAGAAAGTGGGTTGGGCTTAAATACGGGGCACAGCGACATCCTACGTAGGGTCGGCGGCGGCTCAATTCAGCAGAAACGCCAAGTTCATCTTGGACGGAGCCGCCGACGGGGGCGCCTTGTGTGTCGGCTCTTGGCAAAGGAATCGAATGTCCATCACCGTGGTCGGTTGGGGTGCCGTCTCTGCGGCGACGACGGTGGGTTGCCGTGGGATGGCCCTCTTGGACTGCTCACGGGCGCGCTTCTTGTACGCGCGGATTTTGTCCTTGTTCTTCTGGTAATACGCCTTGAATCGGAGGAGCTCCTTGTCGCGGTTCTTGGCGTAGTAGCGCCGCATCGACATAATGTTGGCCTGGCGTAGTTGCGAGTTGTAGGTGGCGGCGACATCCAAAGGGGCGTCGGTCGGGGCCATGGCTCGTTCGGGGAGTTGTGGGGGGCGTCTGGCCAGTTGAAAAGTGATCTAGAACCGGCACGTCGCTTCCCCCGCGATACACGTCGACGTTGATTGTCAGATGGTTGGGTTGAACGTGTGTTTGCTGACTTATCATGGATAACTCGCTTTGAAAAGAGACACCCCCCCCTGCGCTGCCATCAGGGCGATGCCGCAAGGTCGGACATGCCCTAATTGGGCCTCGATCGCGCGTCGAATTCGGGATGGGGCCGAACCCACCGATTACGTGACTACGTTCGAGAGGGCAAGGCCTTCTTTTCTCGATCAGGTGGGGGCGGGCGGGGCTCGATCGTGGCGACCCGTGTGCGGCTGGCTGCTCGTCTGGAGGCGCAAGATCGTTGGCAACTTGACGCAGTTCCCATGAGAGGCGGCGACGATCCACGCGTGAACTACGCACAAAACGACGAATCGTGGTCTGGACAACGGTAGCTCGTTCTACGAATCATGATGACTACGACGCCAGGCGGGCGGCCGCCCAACTCATACGAAAGAAGAAATTGCGCCGTTGTAATCTGGTGATTTGTTGTTGCTTGGAAAACCCCCCCACGAGGGACGCATCGCATTGGCATCGAGCGCACACTCTATGCACTTGGAGGACCGCAGCGCGTTTGCCGAGAAAGCGGTCTGCCCGTCCGGCTCGGCCGGCTTTCGCAGCTATCATCTGCATGATGGTGTCGAGCCCCGCCAGTCGATGGGTGAAATCATCTTGCCAGGGTTCGACGGCGCTGCATCCTCTGCACATCGCCCTGGACGCACTGGACGCGCCCGAACGGCATGGCAACAGCCTTAACGGCAAGAACGGCAACCCTTGAAACAAGGGTTG